>NC_056729.1:61724024-61922726 GCF_019279795.1 Protopterus annectens | reverse complement strand
CAGCCCCTTGAAGGGATGCTCCACTCTGGAGGCAGTTGGGGGGCATTTCTCGAAGCACCTAGCAGCTTGGGAGTCCATCACGACAGACCGCTGGGTGCTTTGCATTATATCCAGAGGATATCTGATTCCCTTTTCTCTTTACCCATGCAGCCCCAGATACCTCCTCGATGTCCCACCCTATCAGATGGAGGCCGCAGCAACAGAAATCCAACAGTTGCTGGAAAAATGAGCCATCCAACACATCCCCCCAGACCAGTGCGGGACGGGTTTTACTCCAGGTTCTTTTTGGTGCCAAAAAAGACGGGGGACTTAAGATCTATCCTCGACCTCTTCTCCCTGAACCTGTCAGTAACCAAAGAGAAGTTCCACATGGTCACCCTTCAATCCATTCACCCCCTTTTGCGGGAGAATGACTGGATGTGTTCTATAGACCTCAAGGATGCGTACTACCACATTCTGATGGACAGGCAATCCAGAAGGTTCCTCTGTTAGATATTATGAATATAAGGCTGAAATTAATTCTGTTGTAAATATGCTGAAAGAAAAAGCTTGCTTAAATACAGAAACAGAGTTTAGTAATATGTGATCAGCAACCATACTAAATGACTGTGGCTTAAAAAAAATAAGGAGCTTGCTTATAAGTGTATTGCACACACATCAAGAAAGCTGACTTCTTACAGACGTGACAAGAATGTAATCTGCTTTCAATGGACAACAGAACATGTTTTTCTAAGAAAGTTTAAAAATGTGCTTTTCTAATCCACAAGGTGTTTCCTTGAAGACAGTTTACTTATCATCATTTGCACAAGAACAGATGTGTTAGCATTTGCGTCATCAAGGCAGTATCTTTCCAAAACCTAGAGGGTGTATTTAACTAAAATATGTATAAAAAGTCTGTATTAAATCTAGTTATGTTAGAGGTATGGTAGGGACACAAGTCCTGAGGTAAATGTTATATCTTTCACATCATCTCTACTATATGAGAAGTAAAGTTGGAACGGTACTTTAAGCTGCAATGTTTGTCCAGTTTGGTTTATTATAAAAGTTATTGGTTACTGCTCTTAAAGACAGGTGCTGCAAAGTATATTCTCTCATCAGTGTATATTCTGCAAGTTTCTTTGGTGAACAGACTGTGATAACCAGACTTTGATTCCAGCCAGCAAGACTGAGTGTCTTAAGAAGACTTCAAATCCCACAGCAAGAGCAAGCAGTAAGAAGTAGTAAGCAGATCCAAATATTTTTTCAATGGTGAGCCAGCTGAGTGTCTAGAGCCATATAATTTTTCAATGGCAAGCTAGCCTGCATCTGAACCTACACTCTGCATTCAAACACAGGAGGAGTGATGGTAAGCCCTGCAGAGGGTTACTTCAATTAAATTGTAGTAACTAACATTTGTACGTATGTGTCAATTCTGAACAGAAGTATTCCAGTTTATGCAGCTTGCAGTAGTAAAGTTTTTTAGACGTCTACATCCGGAGTGAGACAGAAGTTCCAGTCGCAGTGCCATAATTTCGCTAAGAAAAGGTGGATATCCACTAGCCCAACAGTCCACTGCCTGTGCTTTCCCAGCTTCTCGAGTGACTTTGAAAAATTTCCAGCCATCTGCAATAACAGCCTGATCACCTGTTTTCTTGCTCACTGGTAAGACTTTTTTCTACGTCACATTTTTTTGTATGGATGCTATTCGACAGTTTGGATATTGGACAGTTTGCATATTATAAGACAGTTTGGATATTAGACAGTTTGGATATTAGATTAGACAGTATGGCTATTTTCAGACATAATTCAAGCAAATGTAAAAAATTGCATTGTTGGTATACACAGCACATTAGTAAATGTAAAACCTTAGTAGGGCAGGTTGATAGTAAGGCATTATGCAAATGTATTACAATATTTGACTGGTATCTCAAAGAAAACCATGTGGGGTATGACAAATGTTTATTATGTCAATCAACAAAAACTGCATTTTGTGTATTATGCCATAAAAAAAGTATTGCATCATATTGCAAAAAAAATAGACTGTAAAGACAGATCTGTTCATGATAAAGAATTAACTAAGGGTAAAGTGTTTCTATTATATTCAGATGTTGAACAGTTATGTCCTGTCACCACATGCGAGTCAAGTCAGTTACTGATAGAACCCTTAGTACCTTTTTTTTTCAAAAAAATGTAGTAAACTTCTAAAAAAAAGAGACACAATGAGTTCAGGAAGTTTAGACAGGTTATACAAACATTTTTTTCAAAAGTGCATAGGAGTTTCAGATTCAGCAGAGCAAGTTCCTGAGACATATCAGGCAGACCATGAGGAGACTCTTAAACAAGAGTTACAAGATGAAGAAAATAGATTAGCTGAACTGACAGAGACTGACTTCCTTCATACATTGGGAAAGAGTAGGAAACTACAGCTGATCTGTACAAAAGAAATATATTTTATAACATGTTTGTGTTTTGAAAATGGTTAAGCTTACATGGTAGGATGGTGAAATACAAATCATTCTCAAATGTTTAAAACTTCCATTCAATTAAAGCAATATATTTATCAGTACTAAAGTAAAGTAGAGCGTATGACTGCCATTCTCATAGTATAGTCAAAAGGTAAACAAAACAGTTCTAATGTATACAAATTAAATAAAAATAGTTAATAACGATTTAAAGTCACAAGACTGACATGATGTATTTGCTTTTTATACAACACACAAGAATAACAGGCAGACAACAGCAAATATAAATAATGTAAATATATAAATGTGTTTGTTAAGCTAATATCTATTTATTTTTTTACATTTTTTATAATTGTATAGTAACACCACACCAAACAGTTAAAGTTCTGAATTTTAAAAAGAAATAAAGTCACGGATGGTATTAGTCAAACAGTCTTTGTAAAATGAATGTCAGAACAGTTAAATAAATAAAAAAAATACTGAAATCAAACGTTATAAAATATATATGATTAAAGGAAAAATGCTAAAAAGGGTTAACTGAAATGTGAGCTCAGACCTTCCTAAACTGGATGAATAGTTACAGGAAATGTTGAAAAGATAAGATAAGAAACAAGACTGCTAGACAAGTGGCTTGAGTTTTTCTAAAAACTTATTATTTAAAACATAATTGTTAAAATGTTCACATGCAACACTATTTGGTAATTATAATAAAACATCACAATTGTGCATATATGTCCCTGATAAAAAAAAATAAATAAAAAAAAAAACCCGTAGTTACATCAAGTATAGCCAACAGATGGGTTATAGTATACATACAGTTCAAATAAAGTATACAGGAGGGTACAAATAACTACTACTAGTAGAAATAGACAGCAAAGGCAACAGAAAAGAAAACAGAAAAGATGATCATATCAGACAAAGGTCTACAGTTTAATAACCTAATAAAGCAAATGTATAACCAAAGTGTTGGGCTGACATACATTCTATTCTCACAGTATAAAGCAGATATACAGTGCTGCAGTACTACAGGGGGAGGGGTACTTTCTCAGTTTTACACTGACTGTATAAGCAGTATTGCACAAGAGTCTGAAATAAAGCTACATAAAAATAAACAACAAAGGTCTAAAATAAAGCTACAGAAAAAATAAACAACAAGGGTCTGAAATAAAGCTACAGAAAAAATAAACAACAAGGGTCTGAAATAAAGCTACAGAAAAAATAAACAACAAGGGTCTGAAATAAAGCTACAGAAAAAATAAACAACAAGGGTCAGAAATAAAGCTACAAGAAAAAAAAATAATATTTCATTCCTTCTTGACAATACTCTTTTAGGGGGGAGAAAAAAAACAGGTATTAGTGCATTAAAAATATTGGTAAACAGATTAAACCTTACAGAATAAGATATTTTACAAGTTAATAGCTATCATAATGGTTATTATTGTATTGTTTAGTATTAAATTGTATTTACAACCTGTTAAACTGTAAAGCTATACAAAAGATGGTTTAAAAAAACAAGAAATGGCTTAAAATTGATAACTGCTATACAAGAGAGAGTAAAGATATGTAAAAAAATTGAACAAGAATGGTCACTATTTTTTAATACATTTTTGACAAAACAATGTTGGTATAAAAAAGAATGAATATTTTTAATTGCTGAGTATGTAGTTTAAAATAACAGGACATGGATTTGGTATCAATTCCACTAGCTATTTCTAAAGAGACATAAACATTTTCCAAGATTTTGCTTAATATTAATGTTATTAAATTTGTAAGATTAGACTAAATGTACTTTATAGTCTTTGTATGTACAAATGTAGAAAATATCAGTACAAATGATAGTCTTTGTATGTACAAACGTAGAAAATTTCAGTACAAATGATAGTCTTTGTATATACAAATGCAGAAGAATTCAGTAAAATGCATAGCAGTCTGTGTAAATACATACTGTACAGAATACATTGTAATAAGTTTTAAAGTAATTTGTCAAGTTGTAATATCACTGGTTTTACCCCAGTTAGAGGAAAATTACATTAAAATGTTGTACTCCTATACAGCTAATGGACTAATATGTACATAGCATTCTTTATGCCCAGTTCAATACTTTACCAAGATGTTAATGGGCAGTTCAAAGACATGACCACAATGTTATAAATGCTTGCAGTAGCACATGGTTCTTGTCTCTTATAGTTAATTCAACAGTTGCAAAGAGTTAATGAAACAGTTCTAAGTCATAAATTAAATTCTGTAATTGCAAAGGAATAAATTAATCAAGTTAAACTAAAGCAGACACAGCTCATAACTGATAAAATAATTTCACAGAATGGTCTGCAAAAGAAAAAGTTATGAAATACATTCAGTTTGGTAGTAATACTTTAATATAATTGTATTAACTATGTAAAATTGCATTTTGATTTGTTGTATCAAAAGACTAAAGGTTTGTTTCTTGTGTTCTCTATATAATGTGATAAGAAATACATATCAGTATAAAATGCTTTGAGTATGTTTAAAAACAGAGGGAATTGTTAGATATTATGAATATAAGGCTGAAATTAATTCTGTTGTAAATATGCTGAAAGAAAAAGCTTGCTTAAATACAGAAACAGAGTTTAGTAATATGTGACCAGCAACCATACTAAATGACTGTGGCTTAAAAAAATAAGGAGCTTGCTTATAAGTGTATTACACACACATCAAGAAAGCTGACTTCTTACAGACGTGACAAGAATGTAATCTGCTTTCAATGGACAACAGGACATGTTTTTCTAAGAAAGTTTAAAAATGTGCTTTTCTAATCCACAAGGCGTTTCCTTGAAGACAGTTTACTTATCATCATTTGTACAAGAACAGATGTGTTAGCATTTGCGTCATCAAGGCAGTATCTTTCCAAAACCTAGAGGGTGTGTGTTTAACTAAAATATGTATAAAAAGTCTGTATTAAATCTAGTTATGTTAGAGGTATGGTAGAGACACAAGTTCTGAGGTAAATGTTATATCTCTCACATCATCTGTACTATATGAGAAGTAAAGTTGGAGCGGTACTTTAAGCTACAACGTTTGTCCAGTTTGGTTTATTATAAAAGTTATTGGTTACTGCTCTTAAAGACAGGTGCTGCAAAGTATATTCTCTCATCAGTGTATATTCTGCAAGTTTCTTTGGTGAACAGACTGTGATAACCAGACTTTGATTCCAGCCAGCAAGACTGAGTGTCTTAAGAAGACTTCAAATCCCACAGCAAGAGCAAGCAGTAAGAAGTAGTAAGCAGATCCAAATATTTTTTCATCCTCCACTTCCAGCTAGGAGCCAGTCATTTCCAGTTCAGGGTCCTTCCCTTTGGTCTCACCACAGCCCCCAGGGTGTTCACCAAAGTGTTAGCAGTGATTGCGGCCCACCTGAGGCTTCAGGGAATCCAGGTCTACTTGTACCTGGACGACTGGCTCCTGACCGCCCTGACAAGGCATCTACTCTGCACAGCCAGAAACTACTTTCTTCATCTAGCTCCCCAGCTGGGGATCACTATCAAGATAGAGAAGTCATCTCTCACCCCGACTCAGACTATAGACTTCATAGGGGCAAGATTAGACACAAACCAGCTCCTAGCTTTCTTGACCACAGACCCACTACGAACCCTGAGGTTACATGTGCGGGCCATTCTACATTCTCCAGCTCCCCCGGCGGAATTGCTCATGAGGGCTCTAGGCTCGATGGCGGCGGCAATCAACCTTTTGCCAGTGGCGCGTTTGAACATGAGGGTCTTGCAATGGACCCTCCAGGTCCAGTGGTCCTTCCTTCGATTTCCTCTGAGCCATCCCATTCCCCTCAGCAGGGCTTGCAAGAGGGCCCTCTTATGGTGGCTCCAATCTCCGAATCTCCAGGAAGGACGCCCCTTTTCCATGGCCCCTCCCCTAGCCACAGTGACCACGGACGCCTCCCGCCTTGGGTGGGGGAGGCATTGTTTGGGCAGGAGAGTCCAAGGCATGTGGGACCCCACGGAGACCTGTCTGCATATCAATGTCCTAGAGATGAGGGCAGTGCTGTTAGCGTTGCAAGCACTTCAGCACCTTCTTCCTGTAGGAACTATTGCGATTCAGTCAGACAATATGTCTGTTGTCTGGTACATCAACAAACGGGGGGAACCAGGTCCTACCCACTCTGTCGAGAGGCCATGCGGGTGTGGGAATGGGCGATCTCCACCAACCGATTTCTTATAGCAATGCACATTCCGGGGCGGTCCAACATCCTAGCGGACAGACTAAGTCGCACCATCCTGTTACCACACGAGTGGTCTCTGAATCCCGAGATAGCGAATCAGATTTTTGCCGAATGGGGTCAACCCTGTTGCGATCTCTTTGCTTCTCCCTTGAACACAAAATGTTATGACTACTTTGCTGTCATTTCCCCCTCCGGGGAACCTCCGAGAGATGCTCTGGTGCATGCTTGGCCTCCCGGTCTACTTTATGCTTACCCTTCTCTTCCTGTGATGCTGATGTTTTTGCAGAAAGCCAGCCGGTTGGGGAGCAGGATAATCCTCATTGCCCCATTCTGGCCTCGTCAACCCTGGTTCCCTTACCTTTGGTCTCATCTGGTGAATCCCCATTGGATTCTGGATCCACATCCGGATCTACTATCCCACCCCCTAGATCTCCCACTCCCAAATCTGGACAATCTCAAGCTCACAGCTTGGCTGCTCCAGTTCCACTTGTAGCTAGGACTCCCAGTATCTCTTCCCCAGTTAAAACTATTCTAGTAGCAGTGCACATGCCTTCTACTAGAAAGGTCTATAGTAGCAAATGGAAACGTTTCTCCATTTGGGCGGAATGTCGAAATTTGGATCCTTTGACAGCTCCTTTGCCAGCGGTATTAGACTTCCTGTCAGGGCTGTTTTATCAGGTGGCTAGCTCCTCCACAGTCAAGGTTCAACTAGCAGCTGTCTCTCATTATCATGTGGGAAATGAACAGGGCCCTTTGATCACCACAAAATTGTGTAAGACCTTTTTGAAGGCACCTTTCTGCTCAGACCTCCAGTGAAGGATGTGGTCCCTCCTTGGGATTTAACACTGGTGCTTCAGGCCTTAACTGCTCCCCCGCTTGAGCCTGCAGCTTCAGTAGATCTTAAATTCTTGTCATGGAAAACGGCCTTTCTTGTCGCGATCACCTCGGCTCGAAGGGTCTCTGAACTGCAGGCCCTCTGTGTAAAACCCCCATATTTGACTTTTCACAAGGATATAGTTTACCTCAAGACCAATCCCTCCTTTCTTCCCAAGATTGCCTCTGAATCGAATATTAACCAGTCCATCAACCTACCAGTCTTCTTCCCTAATTACCAAAACAAGGGGGAATATAAATTACACTCACTGGATGTGCATAGACAACTTCGCTTCTACATCCACAGGACATCTGGTCATAGGCAATCTGACCAGTTGTTCATCTCCTTTGCCAAATTTAACTTGGGTAAATCTGTGTCTAAAGTCATGCTGTCTAGATGGATCTCACAATGTATCCTTTTAGCATACGAAAGTTCTGGCAGGCCCGCACCTCAGGGAGTCCATGCCCACTCTACTCAGTCTATGTTCTACTTCTGCAGCTTATAGAGCTAGAGTCTCTTTGGACGATATTTGTTCAGCAGCCACTTGGGCCTCATCTCATATCTTTATCAATCACTATAAATTGGACATTATCTCCAGAGGGAGAGCATCCTTTGGCTCTGCAGTACTCCGAAACATCCTTCCATGAAGGCTGCCCAAGGGTCTGGTAGCTGGGGACTCTGTCCCATAGGTTGCTGCACAAATGAAGTTAACTACTTCAGATTAAGAAGTTATGTACTCACCATAACGTTCCATCTGAGTAGGTAAACTTCATTTGTCAGCAACCGTCCCTCCCTCCTGCCCCCTCACTTATGAATGTTTCATACTCAGGTCCATGGGTGTTACCCACTTATCTGAAAGTATTAGTCTTCAGGCAGTATCTGCTTTGGGCAAACTTGATCTGAGGTCAGTCAGGGTTGGCAGGGGATTATGGGTAGGAGGAGGGGCTTGGAGGTCGGATCTAAAGCTGTTGAAAACTGCCGGCTCGGATCCGAGGTCGGATCCGAATCCCATAGGTTGCTGACAAATGAAGTTTACCTACTTAGATGGAACGTTATGGTGAGTACATAACTTCTTATTATTGTTGTTATAAACTGTAGATTGTAATATGTAATAACATTTTGGCTTCTAATGTAATCTCTGTGTATAAAATAAACTACACTTTTATATAATGCATTCATCTGTTGAGTTGAATTCTTTACATCCTTAGATTCAGGTCTGTTTGTATTCATATTATAGGCTTTCATAATGTTCTTGTTTAATAGATAAGTTGTATGCAATTTTTGTGATATTTTATACATTAGTATCAGCAATTAATATGAATTTATTAAGGCTTCATCTTATTCATGTAATCTCTTACTTTTAATTTTTCTTGTACCTTGTTTTCTCTATGAAGCACAAGAGAATCCTAAGCTTTTCATAAATAATATCTGAACTGCTCTTAGTATATTAAACATATCAGTATTGCTGTATGTCTTGTTTAACAATTGAACTTAAGCTATTCATCTTCATAGTTAATGACTAACTGTGGACTGACATCAGACTTGTTCATGTTTATCACATATTTATTTTTATTTATTTATTTTATTTTACATTTGTTGATCGGGATAGTCCGACTGGATACATGTCCATTTTCAGCAGAGGCCCGTGGAGAAAAGCTCCAAGATAGTAATACACATAGAACATTTAGTAAATGCTAGTTTCAAGCAGATTACAGACATAAGCAATACCAGCATTTAGCACATATAGTACTAACTTATTATAAAACACTTTACAAAACATAACATTATTTTCAAAGTTAAACATGCATAACATTACATTCAGGTTTAAGACACACTGAGCAACAGTTATACAATTGACCCTTCCTGAAATGGAGTGCTAGAAAAAAGTTAGAAGTAGTTGAAGGTAAGGCACCTAAGAAATAGAGAGGTCACTAGTCGGGGTTAGTTCAAGGACATAACCAATGAGTTTTGAAGTATTTCGTGAGTTTGTTTTTGAATTGAGTTAGTGAGGGTTCTAGGGTCAAGCCAGCTGGGAGTCTGTTCCATATTTTTCCAACAGAGTTGGCAAACAGACAGTCCCCAGCTGAGTAGTTGGATTTGTATATTTGAACTAGGAGTCTAGTGGATGATCGCAGTGGCCGGGTGCTGGTGTAGGGGCTGATAATATTTTTTAGTGCAGGTGTATTTTCTCGTTGGTAAAGGACTTTGTGCCACTATTAGCTGGTTGAACTGCACTAAGCTTGGCAGTTCAAGCCATCCTAGGCGATTTAGGTTGTGACAGTGGTGAGTCCGGTAGGATGTGCCAGTAGCAAATCTGGCAATGTGGTTATAGCAGGATGATAGTTTATTAAGATCTGTTTTGTTTAAGTTGGAGAATAGAGGTGAGGCATAGAGAAGAGTTGATAGCAGATGGGAACGGGCAATTGCAGTTCTAGCAAGTGGGGTAAGGAAAGGTTTGATTGTATAAAGAGAGCCAAGTTTTTTATTAATGGTTTTGATAGTTTGATTGCTATACGCATCAAACTTCAGATTATCATCTATGACACCCAGTAGTTTAGTTTGGGCTTCTGGAGAGATGATAGTGCCATTGTTACCAGTTATGTTGAAGGATGGCAGGGGGGCCTGCATGTGGGGGAGAAGAGGAGCAACTTAGTTTTGTTGGGGTTTAGGATTAGATTTTGATCGGAGTGCCATTTTTCCACTGTATTGAAGGTAGTTTGAGTTAATGTGAATAAAGTAGCTGGTGAGGTGTCAGAACAAATCAAGGTGGAGTCATCTGCATATTGAATGCAGGTAGCATCTGGGATGACTGAATGAAGGTCGTTGATAAAGATGGAGAAAAGAAGGGGTCCTAGTATCGAGCCCTGGGGGACTCCTAATGTGATGGGTAGGCAAGATGATAGCTTGTCCTGCCATAAGACTGCCTGCTGCCTCCCCTGCAGGTAGGATTGAAACCATTGGAGTACGTGGTTGTTTAAGGAGAAGGCCGTCAAGGTATTTATAAGCATTTTGTGGTCAACCATGTCAAAAGCTTTGGATAGATCTAGAAAGAGTGCCGAGGATAGTTTGTTATTATTGCAGTTGTGGTTAATGACGTTAGAGAAAGAAAGGAGGGCAGAAGTAGTACTGTGGTGTGGCTTAAAGCCATGCTGAAAGTTGGACAACAGCTTGTTGTGTGTGAGGTAGTGTATGAGCTGTATGTGTACACACTTCTCCATAATTTTTGCTAGAGGTGACAGAATAGCTATGGGTCTAAAGTTTGACAGTTCAGTGGAACTGTCTCCTTTATGGAGAGGTATGACATGGGAGATTTTCCTTATAGTGGGTACAGTAGCTTCAGATAAAGCTCTGTTTATCAAGATTGAGATGGGGTATGCTATGGTGTCAGCAGCCTTTTGCAGATAGTCTGCTGGGAGGAGGTCAGCAGCCAGAGTGATGGTGGGTCTTAGTTTCTTAAGTAGGGCATGAATAAGTTGAGTAGGAACAGGTTGGAAGGTAAAGTATGTTTGGGAACTGGGTGTGGCTACATTAGCATTAGAGCCATTGGGAGAGAGTTGGCTGGCTAGAGACTGGATAGTCTCTGTGAAGAAGCTGTTGAAGTTATTAGCAATGTCTACCGTGGATTTTTGTTTGGAAGCTAAGAGGGGTGGAGTGGTGGTTTGGCCTGGGTGGAGTAGCTTGTTTATTCCTGCCCAGAACTTTTGAGGTTTGTTTTGGTGTTTTTGCAGTAGATGGTAGTAGTGGTTCTTTTTGTCTAAGGTTATGGATTTTTTGGTACAATTCCTTAGCTGTCTGAATCTTAGCTGATCAAGTGAATGTCATTTCTTATTTACCAGTGTTGTTAAGTATGCTGATTCTTATAATGCTTTCATGACATTTATATCCTACCATACTAGTTTCTTATTACATCTGGTTCAGCTTCTTACTGAATGCATTTGTGTAGATATGTATTTATTTATTTATTGGTTTCTTAGCTGTTAAATTATTATTACTGTTGTTGTTATAAGCAGTCATACATTCTTTTATAGCTATGTGTCCTCGTATGCATACATATGAGTGTGCATTAACTGTTTACATTAATTGCTTCTATCTTGCTCACAATGTCGTTTTCTTTGCCAATATTATAGTACTTTTATGGTAATTTCTCTTATTTCCTTTTAGAATTATTAAATCTATGCTTTGTATATGTACATACTCAATACTGCTTTGAAGCACTTGTATTTTGGTGAGAATATGTACTTGTCACTTTAAGAGCCTTTTGGTTTAAGCTAAGCCCCATACTACTTTGCTTCAAGTGCTAGTCACTCTGTAATCAAGTACTTTCGTTTTTGTCTGTTTATGAATATGGAAACGACTCTAATGGACTCTAACAGCTTCTTTTTTTATTGTAATACTTCGAGATGGATTAAAAAAAAGAAGTTATGTTTTACCATAATGTTCCATCTGTGTTGTTAATCTTCATTCAGTCATTACTGATGGGGTTATCGGTTCCGTCCTCGGAACAGAGCTGGCCATATGCCAAGCTTGCATCGGTCAAAAACTCTCGAGCTAAGATCTTACCCAGCATGCCCCTCTCCCTGTTACCTCAGATTGAGTTTGCAAGTTGTAGAAAGAAGCAGAGGCTACCTCTGGTCAAAATGACCTGCTGTTATAGGACAATGAGATCCACCAGAAACCTTCGGAAGGGGTAAGGAGGGTGGGAAGTAATGACTGAACGGAGATCAACAACAGAGATGGAACGTTATTGTAGACATAACTTCTTTATCTGAGGTTTTTGATCTTTGTTCAGTCATTACTGATGGGATAGAGTCCCCAGCTACTTTTATTCCTGGGAGGCCCTCATGGAAGGACATTCCTGAGCACTATTGAACCAAATCCAGTTTTGTAATGAGTGATGAAAAGTATGAGGTCTGGCCTAAGTTGCAGCTGCACAGATGTCATTTAGAGAAGCTCTAGCATGAAAGGCAGCAGAGGTTGCTACTGACTTTGTAGAATGGGCTCTTACAGTTCGAGTTAAAGGGATGTGCTTTTTGTAAATAAATGTTACACAGTCTTTCAACCATTTAGCCAATGTGACCTTAGAAACGGGACATCCTAATCTAGGTCCAGAAAAGGCCAGAAATAACTTATCTGATTTGCGAGAAGGTCTTGTTCTGTCCAAATAAAAATGGATTTGTCTGTGAATGTCTAGGGTATGTAGGCAATACTCTCCTCTGTTTGAATGATTGGGGAAAAAAACTGGAAGGTCAATTGTTTGGTTTATAGACAGTTCAGAAATCACTTTAGGCAGAAAGGATGGATTAGTTCTCAGTGATACTCTATCTTTATGGAAAACCAAAAAGGGGTGTTTGATGCACAAGGCCTGGAGTTCAGAAATACGTCTGGCAGAAGTAATGGTGACCAGAAACGAAGTCTTCCATGACAGAAACTTGAGGTCGCAAGAGGATGCTGGTTCAAATGGAGGCGCTGTTAAGGTTTGTAACATTAATGACAGCTCCCAAGGCTGCGTTGGTTCTCTAAATGGGGGTTTTCAAGTGAATCACACCTTTTACGAAAGTTTTGTACAACTTGTGCGACATAAGTGAGGAATCTTGGTAACTGTTGTGAAAATTAGATATAGTAGCCAAGTGAACTCAAATGGTAGAAGCTGATAGTCCAGATTGAAAAGATTTGAGAGGAAGAAAGGTCATGCTGCCTAGCAATCACAGGAAGTGGAGGAGCCAAGCTGTGAGCTTCAGGCTGGTCAAGTTGGGGTGAAACAGGTTCTGCAGAAGGGAGATCAACTCTGGTGTTGGATTGAGAATCCACAGTCGATCTAGCAGGTGAGGCCATAGAAAGGGAAACTGGATTTGTCGAGACCAATATGACGCAATGAGGATTAATTTGCTCTTCAACTGGCAGGCTTTCTTCAGAAATTGGAGAATGAGGGGGAGAGGAGGAAATG
Source organism: Protopterus annectens (assembly GCF_019279795.1). Classification (NCBI taxonomy): domain Eukaryota; kingdom Metazoa; phylum Chordata; order Ceratodontiformes; family Protopteridae; genus Protopterus; species Protopterus annectens. Next base: position 61,909,257 of record NC_056729.1, on the reverse strand, counting down.
CATGAAGTAGACCCGAAAGTCATTTGTGGATTAGAGCGTCCCTGGATGACTGTCCCTGAGGGGGGATCACGGCGAGGTAGTTGCTGCATTTGTAGTTGGTTGGGGAAGCAAAGAGGTCGCAGCAAGCATAGTCCCATCGGTTGAAAATCTCTGCTGCCATTAGAGGATTGAGGGACCACTCTTGAGGTTGGGGAATGCACCTGCTCAGTTTGTGTGCTATCACGTTGGAGCTCCCGGGAATGTGCATTGCTATCCGAAAGCGGTTGTTAGCTATCGCCCAATGCCATATCCTCATGGCCTCCTGATATAATGGGTATGATTTGGTTCTGCCTTCTTTGTTGATGTACCAGACTACTGACATGTTGTCTGACTGTATTGCAATAGTCCCTGATGGAAGGATGGAGTGGAATGTTTGCAAGCTAGAAGCACCACCCTCAGTTCTAGGACGTTGATATGCAGATGGACCTCTAGTTCTGACCAAGTGCCTTGGACTGTCTTTCCCTGAAATAGCCCCCCCACCCCATCAGGGAGGCATCCGTGGTCACCGTAGCCTTGGGCTGGTGGGCGGTGAAGGGATAAGACCACTGTAGAGAGTTCTGTGACATCCACCAGATTAAATCCTGTTTGCACCTTTGAGTTACATGAATTTTGAAAGACAGAGAGTGTATTGTAATGGGTACCACTGGGTGAGCAGTACCCACTGCAGGAGTCTCATATGAAGTCTTGCAAGGGGAACAAAGGTAATAGAGGCTGCCATCGACCAAAGCAGCTGAAGAACATAGTGAGCTGTGGATCTTTCTTGAGAAAGAATTGGTATCAATTGCTGTTTTATCCTTTGAATTCTGTGGTCAGGGAGAGATGCTGTGCAATTTCTTGTGTCTAGAAAACCCCCCAATAAATTCTAGAGACTGAGAAGGGGTAAGATTGGCCTTCTGCCAGTTTATGGAAATGCCTAGGCTTTGTGCTGTGTGAAGAGAGTATGCCAGGGCTTCTTCCAGTTGATGCCTGATTGGGGGGTGGTAATGAGCTAGTTGTCTAGATATGGAAACACCTGGAATCCTTGAAGTCACAGGTGGGCTGTGACGACTGCCATGTCCTTGGTGAACACTGGGGGCTGTAGAGAGTCCGAAGGGCAGTCCTCAAAACTGGTAATGACTGGCGCTCGCACGGAAGTGAAGAAATCTTGATGGTTTGTCCATTTTTATGTGGTAATACGCATCTTGAAGATCTATAGAGCACATCCAATCATCATTTTCCAACAGTGGAAGGATAGACTGTACTGTGACCATCTGGAATTTCTGTACCTTTACAAATTTGTTTAGCAGACTGAGATCCAAAATTGGCCTCCTGTCCCCGGTCTTTTTTGGCAGTAAAAAGAGTCTCGAGTAGAATCTGGATCCTATCTGGTCTGGGGGGACTATTTGGATGACTTTTTTTTTTGTAGCAGCTTTGATAATCTGTAGTGCTGCTTCTTCCCTTTAGTTTCTGAGGGGGACAGGACAAAGATTTGAAGGGGATGTCATAGCCTCTGGTGATTAGATTATCCATTGTGCCCAAGAATCTGTGGTTATGATTTTCCAGGCAGAAGGGTACAAGGAGAAATGCCCCCCAACTGCTTCCAGAGGTAAATAGGAGCATTGGTAGGGTTGACCAGAGAAAGAATCCCTGGAACCCTGGTTTCGCGGACCTCCCCTGCCCCGAAAGAGGCATCTTCCAGTGGAGGTTACCCCTCTGCCCCATGTGGGAGAACTCTGCACGTGTATCACGGAAAGGACCCTGTAATTTCTTATGCCACATCTTTCCACTCCTCGGATTTTTGGAACAGAATCTCTGAGGGGAGGAGAAACGGACACCAACGGCAGATAGGGCCTTGCCATCTTGTTCGCATTTAGCCAGTGTGTCTTTTACTTTGGATCCAAACAAAGAAGAGGCTTCAATGGGAGTGTTAGGAAGGAAGCCTTGAAGGGGTCTGCAAAGTCACAAAGGTGCAGCTAGGCATGCCACCTCATGACTAAGCCTGCACCCGCCGCTCTAGCTGCTCCTTCCATGGCATGAGAACTCAGGTGCATGGAGGAGTTGGAGATGGATTCAAGGGTGGCTAACTGTGAGACCACTTTGTCACGGACCTCATCAGAGACAGCTCCAGCCAAGGTTTCAGAGAGCTCAGTTATTAGGTCCCTTTGAAACCTGGTGAAAAAGTCAAAATCATCCAAGGACCTGACTGCAAAGGTCAATGATGCGAAAACATGCTTCCCTAGTCTATCCACCGCCTGGGATGCCTTGTTGGGTGGATGGATAGTCTGGCTCTCTTCTGCCAGTTCCTTTTTAGTTGCGGTCGCCACCACCATGGCATCTAGTGGGAGACCTTTAGACCAGTGGAGATCACTCTCAGGGAGAGATAAGATTTTATCCGACCTCCAGGGAATAGTTTCAGTGGTGTCAGGAGCCTTCCATGCACGCTGCAGGATGAGCTGGATGAACTCGTCAGCAGGTGGAGTAACTCTGGAGTTAGGGGGCCAGGCATGGAAAGCCTGCAGCAGCATAGACTCCTCTGAGGAAGGGTTGGAAGACTTCCAATCACCTCTCTGTTTCAGGATATCGAGGATGTCACCAAAGGACACCTCATCAGAGGGTGACCATGGGGACCCTTCCCCATCATCGAAATCTGTGTCTTCCATCAAGGATTCTACCGGGGAGTCCATGTGCTTCCTCTTGCACATGCTCTTATGATGTACTTCCTCGGAGGGAGGTTCTGCAGAAGACAATGTAGAAGGGGTCTCCTGTGGGAAGATGTCCTGAGACTCCCGTGTCCAACAGGAGTGGCTTGCGTCAACTGCGGCCCAGAGAAAAAGATAGATTTCGACAGTATAGACCTGCCTACCGAGACAAGGGTCTCTCCATGACCAGGAAGGCTGGCCCACCTGAGGAGGGATGGGAGCCTGGAATCAAGCACGACAACCTTGGAACCAGGGGCACACCCAACCTCGACGAAACAGCCCCCTGGTCTGGAATCTCAAGAGGACATTGAAGCAGAGGCGCACCAACGGCACAGTTACTGTCCTGAGAAGTGACCAGTGGGACATGCAGGAGAACAGGTTGGAGTCTGTGGAGAAAAACGATCACCTCGAAAGGGGAGAGATGTCCTGGAGGTAGAAATTCCTCTGGCCAGAAGCAGATGATCGACAAGGTGCACAACATCTTGCTCAGAGAGGCTTTTTGCGCAGATAGTCCTGATCCTAGCTTGAACGAATGACGTCTGCACCGAGGACCCTGGTCCTAGCTTGAGCAAATGATGTCTGCACCGAAGATAACGGTGCTGTAGCGGTAGTGTGCACCAAAAACTCTGGTGCCGATGAGGCCTGCACCATCAGAGATGGTACTGAAGGTGTTTGCAATGAGAACAAGGTTGTCGGTGCCGAGGAGGTTGTCTGCACCAAAAGGGTTGGCGCCAAAGGCATCTGCACCTCGAGATCGGTGCTGAAAATGTTTGCACCGGTAAAACCGTCGGTGCCGAAGAGGTCTAAACCAGAAAGAACATCAGTTCCGAAAGGGTCTGCACCAAGGCTGGTGTCGAAGAGATCTGCACTAATTCCAGAGACAGTGCTGAATATGTCTGCACCGAGGACGTCGGTGCCAAAGGGGTCCACACTGAGTGCTTCGGAGCCGAAAAAGGTGTGGATGTCTTAGTTGGAGATAAAGTCAATTCCAATGGCTCTGTTAGTTTCAACTTTTTGAGTCTCGGTTCCTAGTGTCTCTGGTGGGAGACGATGGAAGAGACCTCGAGGACATCTTAGCATGACTTATTTATTTATTTATTTATTTATTTTTGGGAGGCTTCAAAGTAGGCGAGAAAACCTCTGGCCCAGGGATAACCTTGCTGAAGGAAGTTTTTAGGAAGCCCTTTAAAATCAACTTATTTTTCCTCTCATTCAAGGTACGATTAGAAAAAATTCTTATATATCCCACACAGAAGGGTCAACAGTTAAAGACTTGGCTATTAACAAAACTTGGTAAATTGTTGAAATATGTGATAAAATATTGAACAAATATACTTATTGAACAAATATACTTAGCTCAAGAGAAGTAGCTTGACACGGCTTTTAGGCAACACGGCAAAAGAAATCTGAGGTAACAGGGAGAGGGGAATGCTGGGTAACATCTTAGCTCAAGAGTTTTTGGCTGACACAAGCTTGGCATATGACCGGCTCAGTTACGAGGACCGAACTGATAACCCCATCAGTAATGACTGAACGAAGATTAACAACATCAGATCATATTTTACCAGTTTGTGGCTTCGGCGGGAAAGCAGAGAACTGTAATTGAAGCTTTTAGAGTTCTAGAATAGGCCATGAGCTTAGAGAGCAGTTTTTTACTTTCAGTTTCTTCTAATTCATTTAAAATGACTACCACCACCCACTGCACCACAGAAAGGTGCCCCAAACAACATTTTAATATTAATAGCACTCTTTTAATTATTAGCACATAGTTTACAAAGGAGTAAATCATAAACATTTGTTTTTTAAAGTTATATAATTTTATATTTCCTAGACCATTCACACTAGAGTCAAAAGCAGTAAAGCATGTATGGTAATTCCATATTTCATATGTTAAGACATGGCAAGTGTGTACTACTTGTTCTAGATATTAAGAGAGTTCTTTGATATTTGTCTTATTTTAGATATTTAATACTGCATTGGTATAAATAATAAAAGGCAATTTCCTTGTCATTCAAACGAGTCAAAATCAGTATAGCATTGTATTAAACTATTAAAGCCTAAAAGTTTAAACATCTTTAGATTTTCATCTTTATTTGTCTCTCAGCTTCTTCTTCTTGTCATTTGTTTTCCATTCATTTTTCTCAGCATGGCAGTTCAAACCAAAAGAACTCCAATCCATATCTTCTATCTTGTCTAAGACTGTATTAGTTGATAGATGAGTCACTGCACTTTCTATTGAGCCAAATATTTTTGGGCCATCACTGACGAAGATTTTAATTCTTGCTGGAAAAAGCAGATGTATTTTGAGTTGCCTTTTTTAAGTTATTTTATTAATGGTAAACACTCTTCTTTTGGCCATCACCCTAGATGAATAATCATTATCAAATTGGATTATGTGCTCTCCATATTTGATCGGGGAATTAGACCAGGCAGTTTTTAATATAAGTTCCTTGTCTTGAGATGAAATGAGTTTGACTGTGACTGACCTGGGACTATTTGTTATTTTGTTTGATGCTGAGATTGGCTTTAAGGATCTGTGAGCTCCCTCAGTCCCACAGGAGAGAGCCTCTGGAATCTTTAAAATGTCTGGAAGCCATATATTAAGAAAGTTCACCATATTACTACCGTCAGTTCCCTCTGGTATTCCATAAATTCAGAGAGTGTTGCGTCTGGATCTATTTTCTAGATCTTCAGTTCTGTCCATTAGTGAAATATTTTGTCTGTTTAGTGTGTCAATATGTTTTTCATAGTCAGAAATTCTGTTTTCTACATCAGTTAATGTTTCTTCTATATTTTCCTTCTTCAAGTTCTGTTGCATTGTCAATTATTGTAGTTGTTGGATTTGCTTTTTACTCTTCTCTTCAAATGTATCCAGTTTCTTGTTCATTTTATCAAATTTCAGTGACAAGTTCTGCATTGCTGTTAATGATTGTAAATCCTTCTTCATTGTTTGGTCAGACATAGTATTATTTGTGAAGCTCATCTTTTCTCTGGTCCTGATTCTTTCTCTTCAGGTTTCTGACAGGAATATTTGTAGAAAATGCCATTTTTTTATGTAGACTTCTTATATCACTAGTTGTGATATTCCAGCAAGGCTGAACTGTCGACAATCAATATTTTTTACTTTTTCCTGTCAGAAATAGATTTTAAGGTCAGAGCTGAAGAAAGATGCCCCCAAATGATGAGTATTCTTAATGCAACGTTAGGAGTGCCTTCAGTCTATTGCACCTGTAAAGCCATTTTAAAAGCAAATTGTTTCCTGATGCACAGACTACTACCCCAGTCCAAAAAAAAGTTGGCAGGATGTATATCAGTGTTGTTTAGTAAGAATATTTATGAGATATGCAAGCCAAACCGTGTAACTTTTCTCTCTGCAATGTATCCGGGTAGAAATGCTCTGCCTTTTGAAATTTGCCCCTTGGTAAGGAAAAACTGCTAGATAAATACAGAAAAAAAAGTTTTTAAAATTTTGCACATCTAATACTCTTGGTGTTAGGAATTTAATTATTTACCCCTAAATGAGTCATTTAGAAACTGCATTTCAGAGTGGACAAAGGAAAACTTTAAGCCTATTAGTGAAGTGTATAGTGCATGCTGATTGTGCTCCAAATTTGATAGAGAGGTAATTGGCGTGTACACTACTGTGCCACAGGACACTGTCATTAGCAGCTTTAAAAGGTCTATAGCAAAAGTTGCACCTTTTAAAGGTGTTATGTGGTTGCCATGTTTGCTGCAGCATGCTGCACCACTGAACAGCACTGAAAGTGTTCAGGACTGTGAAAGATGTGGTACACTATACTGCTGAATAATGAGCAGAAGTTTAGCAGGGTGAAATGTCTAACATTTTTAAAGCTCTTAGGGAGGTGCACTTCACTTCTGCCCACTGTTGTACAGCATTCAGATTATTTTCTTTCATCTGTAACAAATAGTATGTCAGAGCAGTTGAAGCCCTGTGTCATACAAAGAATTATGGTTGGATTTGTCACATCATAACTACTACTTATGTGTTCTTGACATGGATATCAAGCTTCACCTATCGAGTAGCACAAAGCACATTTTTAGAGATAGATTTCTTGACATCATTGTGTCAAAAACATGACATGTAGATTGTGATCAGAAAACAAATATAATTATTTATCTTAGAAACAGAATAGAAAATCTGGTGGCTATATCTGATAAGACAGCTTACACAGTGAAGTGTGCATATGTTGCTTTTAGTGTTGCAGTGAGAGCTGCCAAGGCAGAGATTGTCCTGAAAAGACATTAGAACATAATCTTATAAAGAAAGCATCAGGGGTGAATTACTTAATGATTCTGTGACACAAGAGTTTTTATTTGGCCAACCAACAAATGATGTTGTAGATCTAGGAAAAAAAAAACTGGTAAATCCTTTGAGATATATGTGTGCACCTCCTATGTCAGTGCAAAAAGAATAATAACTTCAGTAGTATCCAGTTTTGTAGAAAACTGTACAGTGATAATTCAAGTTTACAGGAAATTGAATATGCAATCAAAGACTGGCTAAATGTGTGTATGTGTGTGAGTGTGGGTTTGTGGGGTGACCTTTAACATTATTTTGCAGTAGTGTTATTTGATATGCAATAGGCTACTAACCAACAATAAAAAGTGATGAAGCTGTAAGGCCAGTCAGTGTCACAGTACCTGTAGGAAGCAAGTTTCAGAGTCATCTGTCTGCTTTCCAACATATTATTGTAGACTGATGGGTTTTGCAGACAGTTCAGCAAGGTTATACCTCAGAATTTCTTTAAATGCCATGGTTGCATCTTGTTCCACAAGCAGCATAATGAGCTTTAAACTAATCACGATTACTAAAGAAAGCAAACACATAGGATAGCCGTAGATCAAAGCGATAATTTATTCCAGACTATTCCAAGAAGACTAGACCATTTCAAGATTTATCAGATACTCAGCTGTTGTTACTGTATCTGTGCTTCTTCTTACTTTATTACTGTAGTTTGCTTTTTTGCTGCTTGTTATTAAAAGTGTTAATTTGCATTTATTCTACTGCATTTATTACTGCTTGTTAGTAGCCTGATTAAACTGTAAATGTTAATGTTCTTTGTGTCTTACTGGTGCAGTCCTAACCATTGGGTTATCCATGCTGTGGTAGCCCTCAGTCGGTCCAAATACCAGAGTCAAGGTTTTGTGCATCGGCTGCTTTCGCTTGCTGGGTGAAGTCAGGTTGTCTGAGCTATAAAGGAGAGCAGGCAATGTCATTACCTCAGTCTTTCTTGTCATGGAGCCCGTAGCAGAAGCAATTCGCAACAGTGCTGGTCGGCTGTTTCCAGATTTTGAACTTCAGCTGAAAACGTCTAAAGCTAAGTACCCCATTGGGGGATCCTTCCTTTTTCTTGCACTAACCGATGTCCGAAAAAGTCAATAACTGTCTTGCCTGTGGAAAGCAAACACCACACCGAGACTTCCATTCTTACTGCATCACTTGCTAAGGTCCAGATCACGATGTACCCCGCTGTCGGTTCTGTGCCCTCTTTAATGCTAGAACTGTTCATTGTAAAGCTCTGTTTGTAGCCAGTTATTTTAGTCTTTCATCTCCGATTACCGATATGGCATCTGTCAGTCAGCAAACCACAGATCTTCCGAAAAAACGTAATGATAAGGATAGAGATAGACTGCATAAGGCCAAGCCTTCCGATGACACCACCGCTAAATGGGTCATCCATTCTTCGGAATTCAGTGAGGCACTTTCGCAGCCCCTGATGCCTGACTCAATTACTTTGCAGGCTTCTACTGAGACCCTTTCAGAGTCCTGTATGCCGCAGATGTCTGCATCGTCTAATGAGCCTTTGGCTGTCTTGCTCTCGGTTGGTTCTAGAGCTGCTAAGCAGGCACCAACTTCTGAGAATACTGCTTGCACTTCGGATTTCACTTCAAGGCCTTCGCCCTCTCTTCTGACTAACACACTGACAACATTGAGGGATACTCTTTAGGCCAGACATAGAGCTACTCCAAAGAAAACAGCAAAAAGTCTCCATTCCACTACTCCTCCCCCTCCTCAAACTAGAATGCTTAAAACAGCGGAGGATCTCATCACTTTCATCCGGGGTAATCAGGCCACTTTAGCCAAAAGGAGAAGGGAACCTTCTCCAGACATCCAATCGGATTTAGACTCAGAGGGATCTGACTCCTCTGTTTTTGAAGAGGAAAATCCTCTTATGGCCCATGAAGACTCAGATGCAGAAGAATCTATTCCTTCTGCATCACCTCCGGAGGACTTTTCCTTTGGGGAAAACATCCAACCCTCGGGAAACACTTCCAGTGGGAATCAACGGATTTCCCTCAATCCAAGAAAAGACTAAAAGAGTCTCTGGACCTACCTCAGCATAGGCCTCTGGCCATCTCACTCATCTTGGAGGTGGTAGATGATATTTGCCAAGAATCCAGCCTTACCCCTGACACCTTTCCACCTGCCCCCAGAAAACATGACTGGTACTACAGGGTAACTGACTCACATAAATTCCTCTACAGAAATCCTATAGCAGATCCAGAAGTGATTACACAGGGACCTAAGGGAGTTAAGGCCACCTCTGCAAAGAATCCTACTCCCTCAGACAAAGGATCTAGGGCCCTGGACAGATGGGGTAAAAAGTATATACCTCTGCAACGTTAACTATAAGGGCTCTCAACTGTCAGCTCCATATGTTAAAATATCAACAGCACACTTTGGAACTTTTGAAACAGAACATTTCTGCTTTACCAGATTTTGCCAACAATAAAGAGATAGCAGAATTGCTGCACTCTTCATCTCAGGTGGCAAAGCACTTCTTGCACTGTTGATTTGATGCCCTAGAAGCTTGTAGCAGGGGAGCAGTGACAGGATCTGTTATCAGAAGACATGCATGGTTGAAGGAACATCCTCTCCCTGATCATGTCAAAGCTAAAATCATGGATGCACCTCATGGCAAAGATTGCTTGTTTGGACAGAAAACTGAAGAGGTACTTAAGATGGAAGACAAAGCAAAATCGATACAGACTGTTAAAGATTTTCTAAAAGTACAACCTCTTAGGTTCAGCAGAAATTATACCTTTAAACACTGGTCATTTCCTGCACCAAACAGGCAGGCACAAGGCAAAACCCATAGGGACAGACCCACCAGGACTCAAACTCAGGACCGGCAAAGAACTAAACAGTGCCCCCCCCCCCCTAACACTAGAGCAGGGAGTTCAAAAACAACCCTGTATGCATGAAACTCTCAATACCAACCTTTCCCATCTCTGCCTGCCTCTACCACACCAAAAGCTAGGAGGAAGGCTAATTCTTTGCAGAGAAAATTGGAACTCTATAACAAAAGATCAGTGGGTCTTAAAAATCATTGCTCAGGGGTACAAATTCAATTTCCGAGAACTACCACCTCCACGAGGGTACCCAGACCTTCCTCAAAACCAGTGGGCAGAAGCACTAAAACAAGTGCAAGACCTAATGTCCCTAGGGGCAGTAGAACCTGTACCTCCAGAACAATTTGCTAAAGGATTCTATTCCAGACTATTCCTTGTTCCCAGGAAAGAGGGGACTTGGTGTCCCATCCTGGACCTAGCCTTTCTCAGTACCTTCCTGGTAATCCCAAAATTCAAAATGCTTACCTTACAACAGCTTCTACCAATGTTGCCAAACAAAGCTTGGATAGTCACCTTAGACCTAATGGATGCTTACCTGCACATCCCAATAAGGGAATCATATAGAAAATTCCTGCGCTTCAGAGCAGGATCACTACACTTTCAATTCTCTGCTTTGCCATTTGGCTTCTCTACTGCTCCCAGGGTATTCACCAAATGTCTAGCTCCTGCCATTGCCTTTTGCAGGCAAAACAATGTACAGACTTGCCCTTACCTGGACGACTGTCTCATCCAGGCAGACTGCAAGGAACTGCTCCTGCAGCACCACTCATTTGTAAAAACCCTACTCACCTCTCTGGGGTTCACTATCAAAAAAAGGACATCAAAACAGACACCTACCAGGGAAATCATATTTCTGAGAGTCTTACTGGACACAGAACAGCAAATGGCCTTTCTGTCCCCAGAAAAACAAAGTTTCAATAAAATACTTTACTACTCTGGCCTCCTAAACCCAGCTTTCTGCCAAGAAATTCCTGCAAGCTCTAGGGTGCATGGCCTCATGCATCCTCCTGCTACCTCTGGCTAGACTGCACATTAGGAAAATTCAGTGGTACCTGAAGAACCAGTGGTGTCAACACTCTCAACCTCTGGACACCTCCCTGCCTGTGATCCCACACATAAGATCAGAGTTCCTCTGGTGGGACCAGGCCTGTGCTTTGAACAAGGGACTTCCATTCACCCTCCGTCCAGCAGACCAGACCATAACTACAGATGCTTTGGACATAGCCTGGGGTACCCACCTAGAAGGCAGATGCACCCAAGGTCTCTGGGATGCACAAATACTACCCATGCACATCAACTAAAAAAAGGAAATGATAGCATTGCAAAACTCTCTGGCATCCTTCAAACCCTACCTCAAACTAGGGGTTCTTCTCATAAAAACAGACAACACCACAGTCATGTGGTACATCAACAAACAGGGAGGGACTCAATCTTACCCCCTGTGCAGACTAGCCATGAACCTGTGGCTAACAGCCTCATTCATGGGACTGCATCTTATAGCCCAATACGTACCAGGCATCAACAACACCCTAGCAGACCACTTAAGCAGAAACCTGCTGGACCCACACAAATGGCAAACCCACAGACACATTTTTCTGCAAATTACCCATACATGGGGACCCCCCCCCCAGGTGGACCTCTGCCTCTCATTTAAATCACCAAGTGCAGAAATTCCTCACCAGGGAGTACCATCACCTGGCCTGGAAGGTCGATGCCCTGACCTTCCCTTGGAATACCCTCTTTGTGTATGCATTCCCACATCTTCCTCTCATTCCAGAAGTATTACTCAAGATAAGGAAGGAAAAACCAAGAGCAATACTCATTGCTCCAGATTGGCCCAGACAGCATTGGTCCCCACTGCTGCACACCCTCTCTCTCCAGCCCCCTTGGCAGCTACCTCTGATACCTCATCTGCTATCTCGGGGTGGGGGGGCAATGCTGCACCCAGACCTTCAGACACTCAAGCTCTCAGTGTGGCTTATTCTACCATAACCAACAAGCAGTCTGTGCTAAGCAAGCAAGTCCTTGACATCATCTCAGAAACCAGAAGGCCCAGCACCAGAAAATCTTACGCTGGAAAATGGAAAAGATTCTACTCCTGGAGCCAGTTCAAGGGGGCAGACATACATTTGCCCTCCATTCCTCTTATTCTAAATTATCTTGCTGAGGTTCTTAATAAGGGTCTGTCCTCCTCCTCCATAAAGATCCGTGCCTCTGCAATGTTGGCACACTTTGATACAGAAGAGCCATTGTTCTCCCACCCTCTTATCAAACAATTCCTTAGAGGAACCTCTAATATCAGGCCTCCCAGAAGACAGCCCACCCCAGCCTGGGACCTAAACTATGTTTTAGAAAAGCTTACTCTACCCCTCTTCGAGCCTGCAGCATCCTCAGAATTAAAGTACCTCTCTTTGAAGACTGCCTTTCTCCTGGCTATTACTTTAGCCAGGAGAGTGTCAGAGCTTCAAGCTTTAATGGCCATTAAGCCATTTATCATCTTCCATGCAGACAGGGCCTCCCTGAGAACCAACCCCTCCTTCATGCCAGAGGTGGTTTCGGATGTTACCCTCAACCAGGCCATCCACCTGCCCACCTTCTTCCCTAACCCTCAGAACAAGGGGGAAAGGATACTGCATTCTTTAGATGTGGATAGGCAACTCAGATTTTATCTGGATCATACAAAGACATTCAGGAAGACTGACCAGCTCTTGGTCAGCTTTAAAACAGCGGCACAGAGGAAACCAATATCCAAACAGACCATTTACAAATGGATAGCACATGCATCCAATTTTCTACTCCTTGCATGGAAAACCACCCCCTAGGACCATCAGAACCCATTCCACTAGGGCAACCTGTATTTCCACAGCATTCCTTAGAGGGGTACCTACCAAGGACATCCTGGAAGCTGCCACATGGACTTCAGTTCACACCTTCACCAAACATTTCCATCTGAATCTGTTCTCAAAAGCTAGGGCTGGGTTTGCCTCTGCAATTCTGCAAGGCATGGTCAACAAATCTTAAGTTTCAATCAATCTTCCACCCTTCTTCTCACCTTTGAGAATCTTTCCAATGGTTAGGACTGCAGCAGTGAGACACAAAGAACATAGTACAGTTGTGTACACTTACCATAAATGTAGATGTTTGAGTGTTCTCACTGCTGAATTCTTTCCCTCCCTCCTTCCCTCTATCTGCTGTCCTTAGAGAGACACATATTTCTGTGGGGGTCTTTGGCCCCAGGACTAATAATAATTATTAAAATTGGGCTTCTTTGGTTGGTTAAGGTGAGGAAAACTGAGTTAATGGTATTGCCTGCACTTCTTTATAGCTCGGATGACCTGACGTCACCCAGCAAACAACAGCAGCCGACACACAAAACCTTGACTCTGGTATTTGGACTGACTGAGGGCTACCACGTCATAGATAACCCAATGGTTAGGACTGCAGCAGTGAGAACACTCTAACATCTAGAGTTATGGTAAGTGTATACAACTGTACTTTCTAAGGCTCTTAGTTTAGATGCAAGCACTTGGGCTTCAAACTTACATAAGGAAGGTTTGTGATCTATACTCTTGTGGCAGAAGAGGTAGCTTACATCCTTCTAAAGTTGATAATTGCTGGTTGAAGGCTTGTTGTGTCTGTTATTCTAAAAGTGTCTAAGTTCTGGTTTAAGTGATTGGGCTTCAGGCCAGTTATTTTACATTAAGAAGGTTTGTGATACACACTTTTGTGGGAGGAGAGGGTTAGCCTCCGCCCTTTTGAGCTGGGAATTACTGGTTAAAGTCTTATTTTTCCTGTTATTCTAAGTGTCTTTCTTTTGGTTTATACTCAATTAACTTGAGCTGCTCTGTGTTTGTCATCCTTTGCCAGAGGTCCAGAGTGTTTCTGCTTGAATCCAAGCCATCCACAGCTAAGAACAATAACTTAAGCTTATTTTGAGTTTGATCTGCACTTTTTCATCTGTATTTTACTGTTTTACTGCATTAATTTGTGCCTTTTGACTGTTTTTACTGTTTGTGCCTGCTTATTACCTGCACTTGTTGTGCACTGAAATATTGGTTAGTTAGTGTAGACTAGATCCAGACTTGCTGAATCTAGCCTGTTTTTCATACACTTGAACTCAAATCCAGCCATCACACCCTTGTAGCAGAAGAGTGTGGATATATCCTTGTCTGAGCTGGGGATTGCTGTAGGAAGGATCATTGTCCTATTGGCAGACTAGTTTACAGCGGTTTAATTTTGCCTATATACAAACCTCGGGTTTGTGTGTAGCTGTGCACCGCCCAGTGGGGGTTAGTGGTACCTTGTATAGATGCAAATGTCTAGAAACTATTTTTTCCCTAAACACCAGTCAGTGAAACCCTCACAGGTTCCCTGCTGCTCTGCAGGCAACTCAGGTGAGCACTGAGGAACATTGCCCCACTTTTCATCCCTGATCTTCTATAGAATAAGTCCTCTTGTTAATCCCAGAACAATAGCCGATCTAATTTGCCCTCTCACAAATTAGTACTTCAGAATTACCTGCTACTATGGACAGTCAATTTCCCACAACATTTCTCCAGCCAGCCTGATTGACATGAGCATCCTGAGGCAATGTAACAATTGCCTCATGTATACCGACAACCACTTAGTTCTAAAGCAAACAAATATAGCATGTGAGCGATATAACTATGCGCTGAAACTAGAATCAGTCCTTTCATATAATAACAAACAAGACATCAAACAATTTGTCAGCACACGCATCTCTCCACTCACAACAGATAATGTCAAGACACATAAAGCCACATATGCAGAGGTACTCACTAAGAGCCTACCAAAAGACCAGAGTCCTCCCAAGGGCAAACAACCTACACATAATGGTGCACAAACAGAATCCATCACTACACGTAACAGCACACACATTAGTGTCTCAACATTTAAGCCTCTAAGGAAGAACACCTCAAAACCTAATGTACTAGTCATAGACAACTCAGTAGTGAGACACACAGATGCCCCCCTTACCAGGTTGGACAAGGAGAAGGTCGCGACCAGCTGCCTATCAAGTGTCAGGATCCATCAAATCATGCACACACTCAAGTCACTCAGCAACAATTACCATTATGACTCTGTGGTAGTACATGTTGGAGAGAATGACTTGAGATGTACCTCTCTGGACTACATGAAGAGAGACATGACTGAACTCTCAGATTGTGTCCCAGGCAGGTATGTCTGTAGCCCTTGCAGTATTCTACCTTCACCTAAGCTGATGTCACAATGCAGACAAAAAATTATTGATTTCAGTAATTGGCTTAACTTGTAGTGTCACTCCAGGGGGATCCAGTATCTGTCAGCCTGGGAAGACATGCATGCTGCTTTGCCAGAGATGGCCTTCACCTGTGTCCTCAAGGCTTTCAGGTACTGGCAAAGACACCTGCCTACCCCATAGTACCTTTTTAGGCAATGTCAAAACAACAGAACTTCCAACATAAAGAAATCCACTAGACACAAACTCAAGGTCATGCTGCTTAATGCTAGGAGCCTAAACAGTAAACTGCACTCCCTGGAAGCACTTCTCACCTTGGAAGATGCTGACATCTTTGCAGTCACTGAGACTTCGTTCAAGACCACAGAGAGCACCCCAGCCGTACAAGGCTACATTGGCTTTCACATGTTCAGACATCAAAATGAGCATGAAAGAACCAAAGGTGGAGGTGTATCGATCTTTATTAAATCCAAAATACATCTCGAGACTGGTAAAACAATACAATTCTCTTGAGCTACTCCAGGTCCAAATAAGTATAAGCAAAATACCCTACCACATCATCGCTAGCTACAGGTCCTCCACCATGAACCAGGAGAAACACACTGCCTACCTGGACTTGATAGAGTTGCTTAGTATGCAGCCAAACACCTTGATCATGGGAGATTTCAACTATCCTTCCATTGATTGGGGGACTTACGTGAGCAGTAAGCACAAACATAATCCCTCTGAGGTTCATGGAGTTTGTTAATTCAGATGCCCTGGAAAAGTTGGACTGCACCCCTACAAGGAGCTCAAATGTACTAGACCTAATGCTCACCAACATGGGGGGGTCACTGCACTACCCCGTGTGTTGCCCTCCCTGGTAAGGCCAGACCATAAATCAGTTTCATTTGAAGTAAAGATTAGACCTGACCACCCCCACAGGAGCAAAAAAAATGAAAAATTTTTTTAAAGCAAACTATAACCAGCTAAGCTATAGTATACAATGTTTCAAAGCCCCTACTAACAGCTAACAAGAACTTCTATGTAGAAGATTACACAAATGCCCTTTATAGCCACTTGTATTGATTCAGCTTTGCTTGACAGGACTAAAACCAGGTCCTCCCAAAAAACAAGGCACCCTGGTGGAGTTATATGACAAAAGAAAAGAACTGATATCTAAGAACAATAGGGAACTTACTCAACAGAGGAAGAATACCCTCCACAGCTTGAACAAGCAAATCAGATATCTTGTAAAGTCCTCTAAGGCTAGTTACAACACTAAATTAGTGTGTCTAGCTGAAGACAACAATAAGGCATTCTTTAGCTACATCCGAAACCTAAAAGGGAATGCCCAGGTGTTTGTCGAACTTATAGTTGACGGTACCACTTACACTGAAACTGAGCAAATTGCCAACCTCCTAGCTGACAGATTTGGCAATAACTTCACCAGCCATACCCCAAAGCATTCCTGACACCAGTCCTCTACCGAGTGTTTCCAAAGAACAGGTCATACAAGTGGTGTCCAAGGACAAAAACATGGCCTCTATGAGACCAGATAACATCCCAGTTGCTTACTAAACAATCTAAAACAAGACCTAGTGGAACCACTTGGCACTCTGTTTAACCATAGCATAAGTACTGGCTTTGTTCTGGCAGAGTCGAGAACAGCAAAGGTAATCCCCTTGCACAAAGGGGGGTCCATCAACCAACCCAGGAAACTATTGACCCATTAGCCTAACCAGCCTTATCTGCAAGGCCATGGAAAGAATCATCATGGACCTTATCAACAAGGACATAGGTGACCTTCAAAGTCTTGACCCAACCCAGTTTGGTTTTGGCAAGGATAGATCTTGCTTATTAAACCTGGTGGACTTCTTTGAGAATGTAACCAAAGCCCTGGATGAGGGCAAAACAGTATATACCACCTATCTTGGTTCAGCCAAGGCTTTTGACACAATTCCCAGCTCAGGCACCATTGAGGAACTCTCTCAGCTGGGAATTAACCCATACGTCACTAGATGGTTAGCCAACTGGAGAGCACACTGTCAAATTTGGGGACCCAACTCTACCACTAGACCAATTACCAGTGGGGTACCACAAGGATCTGTGCTGGGCCCTCTACTACTTCGAATATATTTCTCTGAGGTCCAGGTGAAAGAAGATGGCCTTTGTCTTACCAGGTTTGCAGATGACTGAAAACTGGGAGTAATCACTGAATCCCTCAACAAGTATATAGTACAGAAGGGGCAGATGCAGACAAATGATTGGTGCCAAAGTTACAGATTAAAACTAAACACAAAATGCCTCATTATTCCATTTGGCAAGAAGTAGCCCTTGCTAATTATGATGTAGAAAACACTGCTCTCATCTCAAACTCAGTGGTGTGGGACTTGGGAACATAGGTTGATAGCAGTTTAAACTTCAATCACCATGTATCCATTGTGGTAAGGAAAGCCTTCTGCATTGCTCATCTCATAACTAAGGGCATCGCATCCGAGACTGAGGAGATTATAACTCCACTGTATTTGACCCTTACCAGTTTAGTACAATGCTCCCTTCTGTATGTATCTCACCAGACACCTGCAGCGACTGGAGAGACCACAGAGGTTTATAACCAAGAGAATCCAGGGCCTCCAAAATGTGACTTACATGAAAAGACTGAAAGCTCAGTCTCTGTACTTTGTATCATACAGGCTGCTGAGAGGCGACCTATGCTTGGCCTCTATAGCAGTTTCTGACTGTGCCCTAATTGAAATGCTGCACATCTGCAAATTAAATGGGACAAGTCTCTTTGTCTCAAGGGATCTCAACCTTGCCTGTGACATTAAGAAAACATGTTGGAGAGATGGATATATCTCCTACAGATTGCCACTCCTCTGGAATAAGCTCCCACTTTATGTGAAGCAGAGCTCCGCAATGACCCTATTCAAGCGCAACCTTAACAATTGGATGGGTGACCGTATATTCACCCCAGGGGTTGGCACTTATGTCCCTCATGGACAGGGATAGTCAGTGATGATCATAGAATCGCTCTGCTAACAGCGACTGTCTAACTATGGTCAGTTAGGGTACATGGGTATTACCCTAGTAACTTCCTATGAACCTGTGAACAAATTTGCATAAATACAAAGTAAGTACAAAATCTTTCAAGACAGTGAATCTATCTGTTCTTCTGTCATAGAGAAGAATTCTTGTTTGACAGCACAATTTGACAGGTGTTTGTGTAAGAATACTATAGCAGTAAGTCTTTGAGCTATGGTGGTTGTTACAGTAAATATACCCCCCCCCCCCGAGAAATTGCATATAGTTGTTTTTGGTTATGTGTTGTTTTAGTGTAATGATCGTGTTTCTTAGGTTTTTGCGACACTATTTTGTTACAGCCCTAATTCTGTATGGGGACTGAAGGGACTTTGAGGAACAAAAACGGCATCTAGAAATGATGGTTGCATAACTCTACCTTGTATACCTGAGAGGGTAAGGAAATCATAGGCATTACAGTACTACTGATGATATCCTGATCAGGATGAAGACACAAATCAGATGGGCGTGAGCCAAATGTTTACTGCTGTACTGATCACTACTTGATGATCCATTTGTTAATGTGAGCATTCTTACATATGAGTATGGTTTCTGTTAGCAGATAGTCTTCTTCATTAAGGGTGCACAGCTTGTTTCTCTAACACTAAAGGTCAATGTACAAGTGGTAAGTAGAAATCCTTGACTGTTTTGTTTGCCGGAACTTCTGTGAGTGTGCTTTGGAGCACCATTTGTCTATGGATTTGCATGCACTGCACATAATTTGCTTAAAATATCTTATTTTTCTGGAGGTGCGGTGTTATTTTTCTTGCATTGCACTCTACCCCAAAAGCAGTGCCAGGCATGTTTATTTTACACTAGTAACATTTAACCTATATTGATAGTTTAACAGCCTGCACTACTTAGCCAAAATAAAATGAATTTTCAAAGTAGAAACAAGATCGCTTTGTGCTTCTCTTAAACCTTTGAAATAAATCATGATCTATGCTGTGTTGTGTTTAAGACACAAATTTGTGTATTTGGTGCCATCTGCTGGAAATGTATCATACATTGTATTTTATATGTGCAGTTTAAAAACTGTTCCTGTTTTTATTATAATTTTCTGAAACATTTGTTTCAGTCAGGTGGACATTTCATTCAATGAGTGTAGTTTTTGTAGGGCACCTCTGTTGAGTTTAAGCTCGTTAGTAAATTACAGCTGAAGTTAAAGCTGCGTGTTAGTTTCTTGTTATATATTTATATATTTTTTTCTGTATACTATCTCTGGATTCATCTATAACTCCATTTTTCCTGTTTTGCACATTGGAATCATGAGTGTCACATCAAAAGTGACCAACATAAGTTATGTGTACCATGATATTTTGTTATATGCTACTTCAACTTCTAAGTAAATCCCTAAATTTCCCTGTAATGCTGTATAGTGTAGATTTACCTTCTCCCTGGCAGAGCTTTGTATGATGTTGAATTTAGTTTGGTCTACCAGGTAGCTCTCAAAAAACTCTGTTTCTCAGTAAGAATTATTTTGCTTCTTGTTTCTGGACCTTAGACAAAGTTTCTTCTACGTTAACAACAGGGATAGAATTTTCTGGTATCATACTATTAACATTTGTCACGGTTTCTAGGATGACTCTGTGTGTGTGTGTGTGTGTGTGTGTGTGTGTGTATATATATATATATATATATATATATATATATATATATATATATATTTATATAAATCGTGTGTCCCTATTACAAGAGTGTGTAACTATTTTCTAAGATATGGCTGAAACATTTGACTCTCTGGCTAAGCCATCTAAGAGCACGTCAGGTTTCAAGAGCTGCCAAAAGTACGTTAGGAAAATGCCCAACTCAGATAGGCATGTTTGGTGTGTGTACTGTCTGGATGTGGTACACTTTCAAGAAAATTGCTCCATATGCCATGGATTCTCTGCCAGGAACCCTCACCAAATGGAGAAACTTATTCTGAAAGGATTACTCAAAGGGGACTTTGAAGAGGCCATATCTGCGTCCAGGACCGAAGTCAGTTCATCTTCCTCTTCCTTCTCTTCTTCCAAGCACAAAAGTGACCTTACTCTGTTCCAAGCACTTCTTCGGAACCACCTGAAAAGATACCGAAACAGCTTTTGGTGTCAACAGCTCCCTTGGCATCGAATGGCAAGAAAGATTCACACCTATCAAACCCTCAGATTCGATTTTGACTGCCTCAGCACCAAGAGAGTTGTCAGTACTGGAGCAGACAGATTTAACTTCTTTAGCAAGATCTAGATACTCTCCCTCGATCGATCCATTCAAGGACTGACCACCAAGCCCCTTTGTCGAACTGAGACCCCCTAGGTATCCTTCAGCTTTGTCAGTTCAATCCACTAAGAGCTTCCCGGAATCAGACATCATGAGGCTGCTGGATCAGCTCCTGATGGTGAGGGGGTTACCTTCCTCTTCAGTTTCTAGACAAGTCGGCACCAGGACTGGTCTTATTTTGACACTGTCTCTTACTCCTCCTCCAACTCCAAGTGAGACATTGGAGCCCCTGGCAGAGACCTGTCCTGCTACAACTGTTTCAGTTCCGGTAGGAACCTGTTTTCTGGAACCAAGAATTTCCTTGAGTTCCTCCGGGTTTCCAGAACCAGAGGTCTCCCGGGGTCAAGACTTCGTCACTGGTTCTGATGGGCAAGGATTAACTTCTTTAATTTCAAAGCCTTCCATGCCCCTCTGTACTTTGACTTTCATTGGATCGACCCAGTCTTCAGTTTTGGGGGTCACCTCTTCAGTGCATGGCGGGACCATGGTTCTGAAGGAGTCTGTTTTGATTCTGGGCTCCCATCCCTCTACGGGGGGGCCTTCCGAATCATGGAGAAGGCCTTGTCCTTTTTGGACTCCCAGTCCTTGCCATCCCTGTCAGGTCAAACTTCTACTTCCCTTCGACCAGAGTTTCCATCAGTCTCATCCCTGGGACAAAGGGCACAGAAGACCGAGGAAAGACCCGCTTTGGTGGTTTCCAGTTTAGGTATTTCCCTGGAACATGCCCCTGAGTATGTGCCTGTGAAGAAAAAGTGCAAGAGGAAGCACTTAGACTTACCAGAGGAGTCTGTCATGGAAGATACCGATTTTGATGAGGGGAAAGGTTTCCCATGGTCACCCCCTGATGATGATTCATTCAGGGACTTCCCTCCAGCCTTCCTCGGAGGAGGCAGTATACCTGTAGGCTTTTTGTGCCCAACCCTCTATCTCTTGGATTTCTCCACGTGCTGATGACTTCATTAAATTGATTGCCCAGCGGGCATGGAAAATCCCTGACTCCATCAAACCGATCCCCAAGAGGCCTAACCAGATCCTTTCGTCTCCCAAAGAATAACAGCATTGAGCTAAAGGTATTTCCGTAGGCACCATGATGATAGCGGCAGCCACGAAGCAGGAGCTTGCTGAGGAAAGTCCTACTATCCATCCTTCTAACAAGGAGTCTAGGACTCTGGATAGGTTTGGGAAGTGTGTTTATGCTTCATTAACCTTTGCTGTGAGGTCTTTGAACTACATGGTGTACTTTGCCAGAGTGCAGAGAGATCTAATCAAAGAACTGTGAGATACTCTCTCAGGAGTAGTAGCTGAAGAGTTTCAAGACAAAGTTGCCTCTCAGCTCGCTACCCTCAAAGCAGTTTCCAGCTCGTCCATGAAACTGATTGCCCATGCAGTCGAAGGGATGACTAGAGCAGTGGGTTCAGGCGTGGCCCTTAGGAAACATGTCTGGGTGTACTTGTGTGACTTTGCAGAGCCATTTAAATCTTCATTCATCAACGCTTCATTTGACGGATCATCCCTATTTGGTCCCAAAGTAAAAGACACACTTGCCAGATGTGAGAAGAATGGGAAGACTCTTTCTGCTGTAGGCATATGCTTCTCCACTCCTCAATGGCACTACTCAAGGAACCACAGAAGTGGGAAGCTATGGTTCAAAAAGTACAGTACAGTCAATACTTCCATTCTTGAAAAAAAGACAATCACATGTACTCGATAGATCTTCAGGATGTGTATTACCACATAAAAATGGACAAACACTCCAGGAGATTCCTGTGCTTCTGGGTGGGAGCCAGTCATGTTCAGTTCAGAGCACTGTCATTTGGCCTCACCACAGTCCCCAGGGTGTTCACCAAATGCATGGCAGTGGTAGCAGCTCATCTCAGACTGCAAGGATTTTGAGTCTTTCCATACCTTGACGACTGGCTCCTTTTTGCTACCACCAGGCATCAGCTAGAACAGGTAAGAGATTGCACTCTGCATTTTTACTGTTCTCTAGGCGTTTCAATAAATTAAGAAAAGTCAAATCTACAGTCATCACACCAACTAGAATTCATCGGAGCTCTGTTAGATACTGTTGCTGGTCTTGCGTCACTCCTATTGGAAAGACTACAAAGAATCAGATCACAAGTCAGTCAGATTATCCAGAACAAAACTTTTCCAGCCAGATTAGTTCTACAAGCATTAGGCTCAATGGCAGCCTCAATCACTCTAGTGTCTTTAGCCAGATATCACATGCGATTCCTACAATGGCGGATAGCCTCCCAGTGGTCTCTGATAGATCAGCCGATGTCACACCACATCTTGATTATCAATCGCTGCAGACAGGAACTGTTGTGGTGGCTCCATTCCAATGATATTCTCTCGGGTCGCCCATTTAATCTTCCACAGCCCGAAGTCATAGTGACCACGGACGCTTCCCAAATAGGGTGGGGGTTGGGGAATTATTTGGGAAGGACAGTCCAAGGCACTTGGTCCCAACTGGAGGCCAATTTGCACATCAGTGTTCTAGAGATGAGGGTGGTGCTCTTAGTGTTGCAAGCATTTCAAGATGCCCTTCCCCTAGGAACAGTGGTAATTCAGATGGACAATATCACGGTAATCTGGTACAGCAACAAACAAGGAACCAAATCTTACCCACTGTGTTGAGAAGCCCTCAGAGTTTGGCAATGGGTGATTTCTTCCCACCGCTTTCTTACAGCAATGCATATTCTGGGAAGCTCCAACATGATAGCGGACAAGCTGAGCAGAACTATTCTGATGCCTCATGAGTGGTCTCTCAATCCCGTTGTGACAAAAAAGATCTTCCGTCACTGGGACCAACCTTGCTGTGGTCTGTTTGCATCCCCTCTGAGCAGCAAATGCAGCAATTACTTTGCCCTAACCCCCCTCAAGGGGAGTCACTCAGAGATGCTCTTCTGCAAGATTGGCCCTTGATCTCCTCTGTGCTTTTCCCCAACTCCCCTTATATCCCAGTTTCTAAAGAAAGCCAAGAGGCCGGAGAACACAATAATCCTCATTGCCCCATTCTGGACTCGACAAGTTTGATTTCCCTTCCTTTGGCCTCATTTACTTTGAAAATTATGGATGCTGGACCCAGCTCCAGATTTACTGTCTCACCCAGATGGAATGGTTCATCTGAATCTCCATCATCTCAAGCTCACTGCATGGCTTCTCCAATTCCCATGATTGCCAGGCATTCTTCCCTTTCCTCTCCCATCTATCAAATCATTGTGACACATTATAAACCTTCTACTAGGAAACTGTACCAGAGTAAATGGGAAAAAAATTGCTAGATGGGGTCTCAGTAAATGGGTTTGACCCTTATACAGTCCCAGTACATAAAGTTTTGGATTTTTTAGCTGACTTCTATCAAACCGGTTCTTCAGCTTCTACAATTAAAGTCCATCTAGCTGCAATATCTAATTTCCATACAGGTTTTAAAGGTTTTTCCCTTATGTCACATAGACTTTATAAAGCCTTTTTGAAAGGAATCCTAATGTTTAGACCTCCTTTTAAAGAACCCATTGCTCAGTGGGATCTAACACTAGTTCTACAGTCTCTTATTCTTTCTCCTTTTGAACCATCAGCTACATGTGGCTTAAAGTTTCTGACTTGGAAAACGTTATTCTTAGTGGCTATAACTTCTGCCAGAAGAGTATCTGAAATTCAGGCCTTGTCTTGCAAACCACCCTATAAAATTTTCCACAAAGACAGGGTCCCCTCAGGACCAACCCTTCTTTCTATGGAAGGTAATCTCAGAATCCAATATCAATCAAACGCTGCAACTACTGGTCTTTTTCCTTAATTTTTCCGATAAAGGGGAGTATTCTCTGCATTTATTAGATGTTCACAGACTACTACAATGTTACCTTCACAGAACTAAGGATTTCAGGAGGTCTGACCAATTATTTGATGCATTTTCCTCTCTTTCCCTGGGTAACCCAGTTACCAAAGTTACCTTATCTAAATGGCTAAGAGATTGTATCACCTTTATCTGCTATTCAGAAGAAATTTACCTTCCACATCCAATGAAAGCCCACTCAACCAGAGCTGTAGCACCTTCTGCAGTTTGTCATGCTAGAGCTTCTTTGGATGACATCTGTGCAGCAGCCCTATGGTGTTCTCCTCATACCTTTATCACTCGTTACAAATTGGACCAGGTCTCTAGGGGATGTGCATAATTCGGTTCGATGGTGCTTAGGAATATTCTTCCATGAGACCTCCCCAAGATTCAGGTAGGTGGGGACTCTGTCCCACAGTCCAGAATTACTTGGAAGATTGACAACATCAGATAAAGAAGTTATGTCTTACCATAATGTTCCATTTGTGTTGTTGATCTTCACTAATCCTTGACATCCCTTCCCTCCTTACCCCAGCCTGAGACTCTTAGTGAATCAAATTCTCCCAGAACTGGCTTCATAATAGGGACACATATCTGGTCTCTTCTTATTATTTACTATTTGTCTGCCACTAATTTAGGCAAACTGAGGTAATTTAGAGAGGAGCATTACAGGTAGAACCTAGCTCAAGAGTTTGGAAGGTGGAAGCTTAAGTAAATAGCCGAGTTGGTTCCGAGGCTCGGAACGAGCCCACAGTCAAGGATTACTGAAGATCAGCAACACAGATGGAACGTTATGGTAAGGCATAACTTCTTTTTCAGTACCTTTTTCTCCTATATGTTTAGCAAATGCATTGGTACTCGCCTTTCTCCGTATCTCTGAGTTAAGCTCTATAATTCTATCCTTAAGTCTTCTTGTGCATTTCCCTACATAAAAAAGCAGAACAATTTGTGCAATTCACCAAATAAACAATGTTAGATGTGTTACATGTTACACAGCAATTAAATATATGTTTCCTCTTTGTTATGGGATATATAAACTCATTGTTTCTCTCAATATCTTTGCAATGTATGCAACCATAACAGGGAAATGTACCTTTTTTCAGTGTTTGTCCAGGAGTATGACTATCCATATCTTTATAACATAGTCGACATTTCAGGCTAGGGCAGTTCCTATAGGCGAAATGTGACTTATCCCCTATTATTTTTCTAATCTCAGGCATTGTTCCTAAGATTCCCCAGTTTCTTGATGTTATTATTTTACCCTTGTCTGATCTCCTATTATAATGTAGTACCATAGCATATAAAATCTTGTGCTTTCAGACTGTACGGGAACATATACGCCTCCATTATTAGTTGAACAATATGGCCTAGCTTTATCTTGTCTGTCATTCATAATCTCTCTTTTTAATTGTTGCAGTAAAATGTCATATCCCCGCTCTTTAAAGTCCATCTATATTGAGTTAAGTGGCCGTTAGTAATTGACTTATTAGCTTTTAATTATACCTTTAAACGTATGTAATGTATGCATACTTTTTCTATGTGTATATCTGTTTGCTTGGAGTTCTTTCTTATAGATTATAATTGTGATACGATTTCTGTTTCTTTCCAGTTTGATAGCTAGATGGTTTATCTTATCCTGAGAATACTCTAATGTAAACTGTAGAAAACTGGTTGTTTGTTTTAAATAATTAGTGAATGAAATCAAGTCAGATGAGGAGGGAAGATAAGATGACAGGAAATGTTAAAAGTGAGAGGAGGATAGACTGAAGGTGGGAACTGGTAATCTGAGCTAAAACAAGTAATACGGGGTGGGGTTGGGGGGGCATACATGGAGGTTTCCATAGGGCTATTGTACACTGTCATAGTTGTGGCAGTAATATGGAAATTGGTGCATGCCACATTATTTGATGGAACAAAAACTATTTTTTATTGTAAATGTATACATAGCTAAAAGGTGAAGACAAATTTTTCACAGTGGATAAAGGGTGGATAGCGTTTACAGGAGTGCTTGCCAATGGATCACTAGAGAAACAAGGAAAAAGGATTGAAGGGAAAGGTAAGCTACAGAGGGTGAGGAAAGTTATTTTGACATAAGAATGATAGATACTGTGATAGGCCTATGTACTGGGGGGGGTAGGGCGTAAATGGGAGTTGAAGAAATGCCAAATGAGGGAAGTGATTCGGTGAAGGATCAAATATAGGTATCAGCTAATCAAGGAAATGTCAGATTTGTAGAAAAGAATAAGGTACTTCTAACAAAGAAAGGGAAATTAGACAAATCTTACAAAAACTGGGGGAAAAATAGCAGTGGAAGACTTAGTCCCAGGGCAACTGAAGCACTGACAGTTCAATTAAGACAATCAGAGGTGGATAGAAGGTTGTATGAAATCAGTAAGGTGGGGGATCAACTGTGGAACTGGGATAAATCTTGGAGGAATTTAGGACATTTTATAAAGATCTGTACAGAGAGGAGGTCATAGATGGAGGAAGTTTCGGGTGTAAGAGGGGAGTTCGAAAGAGGAAGAGTGACTGTAACAGAAGAAAAAATGGTTGATCAAACCTGTAAGGGAGGAAGAGGTAAAAGGAGCTTGGTTTAAGATGAAGAAGTGGGCGTCACTAGAAAATAGTAGGATTCAAATGAGTTGTAGGAATTACAAGTTAAAGGGTGGGTGCACTTTAACAAAATCCTGAGGACAGAGAGGCAGCTAAGCTCATGGGGAAAAGCAATTACTGTCGTCATACATAAGGAAGGGAAACAGCAATTGCTGCCTGCCTGCCTGCTGCTGGCCCATATCTATCCTGAGCCATCATTATAAGTGTTTTGTGCAAATTCCCTCCAAAAGTATGGGGCACTTGTTAAGGAGGCTGATTTGTAAGGATCAGATGGGTTTTGTTGGGGGCAGGAAGACAATGGGTAATCTTATTAATGTGGTCACAATAATGCAAGTACAGATGTATGTGACGAGTTATCTTTAGTCTTGCTGGATATGGAAAAGGCATTTGATAGGATCATCTGGGATTTTGTTTGGGATGTTGAGGGAAAGGAACATCTCAGACAACTACATTTAGCTGTTGAAGGATGTGTACATTGGAGCAACAACCAGGATTAAAGTGAGGTTGAGGTTGTTGAGAATTGTATATATTCAAAGAAGTAGGTGACAAGGTTGGCTACTCTCCCCACTGTTTATTGCTCTTTAGATAGAGCCACTGGCAGAGGCATAAGAAATTCCTAGATTAAAGGTTCTCCATGGGGGAATAAAGTGAAGAAAATTGTACTATATGCAGATGAAATATTTTTGTCCCATCCAGAGGAGGATCTAGAGGTGTTATGGAGGCTAGTGAGGATGCTGGCAAGGAATCAGGAGGCAAGATTGATCAATCCATAACACAAATTATTTTGTTAAGCAGGAAAAGACTGAGAGGGGATCATCTTTGGGAAGAGAAATATGATATTTGGGGGGGTTGGCTTACAGGGAATGTGGAGGATACCCTGAAAGTTGCCTATTATAGGGGATATGAGAAAATGAGGCAACAACTGGAGAAGTAGTAAGGAATTTGGATGAAAATAGATAAACGGATCTAGATTTTGAATACGGCTATACTTCCTCACTACTTTTACTGAAGGATGGTGTTTGCTAAAATGCCAGACACTCAGTTGTTAGAGAGTGAAGCAGAAGTGGAGGGAGTTAGTTTGAGATGCAGGTAGACATAGAGGTGTTTGGCAAATAGTGACAGCACAGAAAGAGACAAGATTTTGGGAACTCCAGACTTGAATATGAAATTATTGGCATGTATAGGAGCAAATGTAATATAGCTAGTGGATGTGGATTATATGGCTGATTGGAAAGATGTGGTCAGAAACAGAATGGGACAGAAGAAAGAACTCCTTGGAATTGTTATGGGAAGTACCCAAATCAAATCTACATTTGCAGTGGATAAGGCAAATTGTGTCAGGCTTTCAGCCCTCATTGGCAAAGGGGTGATTTGAGGGGGTGGAAAGTAAGATTAATCCCAATCGGGGATAAGAAAGGAGAGGAGGTAAGAGGAACAGTATCTTGGCAATGGAGAATAAAACAACACATAGTGAGATATTGGGCCCGATTGCCAAAGGAGGATCGATATAAATCATGGGAGGAATTTAAAGAGGAGTTTTATTTATGAGACAGCTTACGATGGGTTTACCCAGGTGTATTAATCTGCTTGAAGAAGATAGAGGGATTCAAAAATCCTCAGAAATTCCACAGATAGCACACATTTCTGAAGGTAGGAGAAAATATGGCAGATCAGTGAGGGGTCCGGTTAGAGTGGGTTGGAATTGGATTGAGGGGGCAGAGGCAGGCCAGTGATCAATCAAGGCAGAGATGGAGTAGGGAAATAGAGAGATTGATAGAGCAGGTGTGTAGACCCAAATAATGATGCCACCTAGGTATGTAACAAAGGCTCATCAATTTATGATTTTTGTCTGTGTTTGCATAAGTATTTGTATACTCTTTTAAGATTGTCTAGAATGTTCCCCGTGTGTTTGTGTGTATGTGCATGCAGTGCTGGAGATGCTTGCAGCAGGAAGGACCTTGGTTGCATGTTTTCTGAGACTGTCCCAGATTAGAGACTTTTGGAAGGGAGTTGAGGGCCTTGTGTAATAGTTTTTCCCTCATATGGGAGACTTAAGTAGGAAAGTATTTCTGCTTGGGTTTGATAGCAAATTCAGGGAGGCTGATAAAAAATTGTTAGAACTGGTGGCAATAGTGGGCAAGAAAGCAATCACCAAGAGGCAGAAAAGTCAAGAAATTCTAAAAGGTGTTGAGGTAAAGAATATAATAAAAAAGATTTAACCTCAAGAAGATAAGAAGGAAAAGAGGAGGAAGTGGTCAAGTTGGCAAGTGGTATTTGACGTGCAGACTGAGAATGTAGACGATAAAACCTAGAAGACAGGGATGAAAGGAGAGATGTTATGGGAGGCAGATGAGAGCGGGGAATAAAGGATGTAAAAAGTATATAGGCAGGAGAATAAGTGAAGGTAGGAATGAATTGGGATAGTTGAGTGTAAGAGGAAGGGTGGAGGATTAAATAATGGGTGAGTCCTCCAGGGAGGTGGTGGAATAGGTTTGGAATATTTATAAATATTGTTTGTTAGGTGTAATATAGTTTAACATTTGTCTTTTCATTTCATTTTCCTTGTTAGTGGATTTATTTTATTTTTTGAATGGCCATTTTACATACAGTAGTTAGGACTACAGTGACAAATGTACGATATGGAAATGAATAGTGAGGGAATCCTTTTTTTCTCAGCTAGTCAGCCTAAGCATATCTTTTAACTGGGTAATTTTGCCATATGTTTTGGGCAATTAGTTTAAAGTGGGCTTAAAATGTGAAAATTATTGTGAATATGTGTGCAAGTACCATGTACTATGTATGTGGACTGTGTTTTGATGGTCTTGAAGATGTTTAGAATTTTAGTAAAGTTTTTGATTTAAAAAATGGCAATAGCAGGGAGTTTTTAAAAAGAAAGGAGGAACCCCACAGAATAAAGGGCATACTAATAAGGCTGACTGACTATATGAAGGACTTTAAGCCCCCCTCTGACACTGGTAGTCCCTTAATCCTTCCAGAAAGTTTGAACCTCCATTTCTCTTGTTGGCAACAGATAGTTTCAGACAGATCGGTTCTGAGAGTAATCCACCATGGTTACAGATCACAATGGGTCTCTTTTCCTCATGTCATTTAGCATGTGCTTGCTTGAGAGTGATAGAAGTTGTCTGTCCTTCTCAGTTAGAGGAAAAGTTTCATTCCAGGATATTTCTGGTGCCAAAGAATAGTGCCCAAGTTCAAAAATGTTGTCTCTTCACAACTTGTTACCCTATATTCCCAATTTAATGTTTCTAGTGACCTTAGATTTAAATGATATATAGCATCACATTCGTATAGATCCAGATTTCAGATATTTTAAGGTTTTGTGTGTCTGGATGAGTAGCTGAATATACTCATGAGTTTTATCCCTTAAACCGTTTAAGCATTGATCTTATAGATGTCTTAAAATGTTTTTATATATGTATTTTTATTGTTTCTACACATTTTGTATTTGTATGGTATGTATTATTGCTCTATTAGCTATTTATGAATGCTGTTATTATATTGGTTAATTAGATTTATAAATAGGTTGAATATGCTTGTTGAGTTAGTCTGATGAAGCGATTTGAAATATCGCAAAAGTACTTTGTCTCTATTAAAAGTTTTTGATCTTAGTCAGCCGTGTTGGTTTTGGTACCTTTTATTATTTTTTTCTCTCATTCTCCCTTCTTGCTCCAGCACAGTCAGTCAGACACAACAGATACTTCAGATGTTACTTTGGGGGGCACTGTCCATGGGAATTAAAGTACAGGGTCTTTGGAACAAAAAAAGACAGACCAAAACACATAAATGTAAAAGAAATGTTAGCTCTCATTTCTCTCTCAACCATCTGTGGTCCCCAGCACCTTTATAAGTGTTTGCAGATAACAACACAGTGATATGTGGCACATAAACAGAGGTATCCAATATCAACACATAGATGTTGTACATAAGCAAAGGTGAACTGTATCTGGCCATCTGTATGGACTAGACATGGCAGCCTAGGATGTAGGTTTTCAGCTTTTTCTCACTGTACAGGCCTCTTGTATAATATTAGACCAAAACTATGTGGCGGCCAACCTAAGCAGAACTAGGACAGACCCTTACTAATGGAAACTGAATCAGAGGGTCTTCCAAGAATTGATCCATCTGTGGGGAACACCTCAAATCGATCTATTTGCCTTCTTCGACTGTGGAACCTGCGGATGTCTCTACCTTGGATGGGTCTGGAGCCGCTGTGCAGACACCCCCTTCTGAGGGTGTATTCAGCACTACTGACTTGCATATTAAACCAACACCATCTCCTTCTTTAAGGCCTAAAACTTAATCCATGCCTAGAAAACTGACGCCCAGACTGCATGGTCAGGCCCCTATGCCTAAAAAACAAATGATAAGAATGGCTGAAGACCTTATTACTCTAATCAAGGGAAGCCATCTTTCCCCCTCTAAGAGACCTAGGACTGATTTTCCTTCTGATTCTTCTGATCAGGATTCTGAAATTTCTGTTTTCTCTGATGACCAGGATTTGCCCTTATCTACCTATGAGGATTCTGATGCAGAGGACTCCATTCCCTCTGCTTCCGCTCCAGACGATTTCTCTCTTGGTGAAAACTTGCATACTCTTAGGTAGCATTTTCGCTGGGAAAGCCAGGATTACTCTGACTCCAAAAAGAGGCTTAGGGAATTCTTACTCCTGTTTCAACACAGGCCTTTAGCTATCCCCTCTGTACTGGACATTGTAGATGATACCTTCTCGGAATCTAGCCTGGCCCCTGACTCTTCATCTCCTCCTCCCGGAAAACCTGATGGGTATTACAGGGTACCTGACTCTCACAAGTTCCTCTTTAAAAATCCTACTGCGGATCCTGAGACCATTTCACAGGGACCCAAGGGCATTAAGGCTACTACTGCCAAAAATCCTACCCCCTAATAGAGATTCCAGGGCACTGGATAGATGGGATAAGAAGGTATACACTTCTGCAACCTTGGCCATTAGGGCCTTAAACTGCCAGTTTCATATGTTAAAGTATCAGCAGCATATTAATGGAGTGCTTAAACAGAAAATTATGTTGATTCCTGACTGTGCTGAAAATAAAGATTTATAGGATTTAATGCATTCTGCTGAGCAAGTTGGAAAACATACTTTGCAATGTGGTTTTGATACATTAGAGGCATCTTGCAAGGCTGCTGTCACTGGGTCTGTACTTAGAAGGCGCGCTTGGCTTAAGGAGCAATCTTTGCCAGATCATGTTAAAGCTAAATTACTGGATGCTCCCTTAAACCAAGACCGCCTGTTTGGCAGCAAAGCAGAAGTAGTACTTAAAAAGATGGAGGAAAAAGCTAAATCTATGCAAACTGTTAAAGATTTCCTGCAAGTACAGCCTACAAGATTTAGTAGGCATTGGCCCTCTAAAAATTGGTCCTTTCCTGCCTCTTCCAGGCCTTCTCAGTCCAAACCCAGAACCAGCTGAGCATCCAGGCTTCAGTCCCAAGCTACTCACAGGCCTAAGAAGTGGGGGACTCCCCCCATGGTCAACTGTCTCAATGACTTAACTTTAAACCTTCCAAGCCCTGTTCAACTGATTGTTCTTTTATGGGGAAAGATTGCCCTGCATGCAAAAAATTGGGAACTCGTTACCCAGAACAAATGGGATTTAAATATAGTTTCCCAAGGATACAGATTCCACTTCCACTCCTTACCAACCCCAAATATTTGGCCAGACCTACCCCTAAATAAGTGGGCAGAGGCTCAAAAGCAGTTCTCTCTCTTTAAAGCATCAGGGCTATTCAACCTGTCCCAGCAGAAGAATGGGGGCAAGGTTTCTACTCAAGACTTTTCCTGGCACCCAGAAAAGACAATTCCTGGCATCCTATCCTGTACCTGTCTATCCTAAACACATTTTTGGTAATCCCAAATTTCAAGATGCTAACTCTTCATCAGCTGCTTCCCATGATAGGCAAAGATGCCTGGTTGGCAACACTGGATTTAAAGGAAGCCTACCTGCACATCCCAATAAGGGAATCTTGCAGAAGATACTTACGCTTCAGAGCAGGCTACATGCACTATCAGTTCTCTGCACTGCACTTTGGCTAATCTACTATGCCCAGGGTATTCACAAAGTGCATATCTAAATTCATTGCATTTTGCAGGCAAAGAAATATTCAAATATGCCCATACATGGACGATTGTCTAATTCAGGCAGAAAGCCAGGACATACTATTAAATCATCTGACATTTGTAAAGAAATTGCTAACGTCTCTGGGGTACACCATAAACAAAAGAAATCACGTATTGTACCCTGCCAACAAATTGTTTTCCTGGGAGCAAGCTTGAACACAACTTCCCAATGGCCTACCTCATACCATAGAAACAAGTTTATTTGACAGTCTGCTTCAAACTACTGGCCACAAAGACCCAGCTATCTGCAAGGAAAATACTGCAAGCTCTGGGGTTCATGGCCTCTTGCATTCTACTAATTCCATTTGCAAGACTGCATATGAGGAAACTACAATGGTATCTAAAACGCCTTTGGTGTCAACATTCTCAGGATCTAGAATCAATGATTCCTATCATACCTTGTCTACAGCTAGAGTTCCTTTGGTGGGCAGAGGCCTGCCACCAAAACAAGGGACTGCAATTCACTCTACCCCCTGCCACCCAAACCCTAACAACAGATGCATCAGACTATGCATGGGGGGCTCACTTGGCAGGGCAGTGCATTCAGGGCAAATGGAACCCAAATCAAATGCACCTGCATATCAATCAAAAAGAAATGTTAGCTGTACAGAATGCTCTGACAGCCCTCAAGGACCACATTCTTCCAGGACAATTATTGGTAAAGCGGAAAACACCACTGTTATGTGGTACATAAACAAGCAGGGGGGAACCCACTCATACCCTCTCTGCAGACTAGCAATGGCTCTGTGGAACACAGCCTTGAGCTACCAAGTGCACCTACAGGCTCAGTTCCTGCCAGGAAAGCTAAATACACTGGCAGACGACCTAAGCAGAAATCTCATGGACCCACAGGAGTGGAAACTGGAACCAAAGATATTCAACATGTTGATAAACAAATGGGGGAGCCAAGAGATAGACCTGTTTGCCTCCCCCCAGAACTACCAATTGGACAAAGTCTGCACAAGGACTCCCCACAAACAAGCTTGGAAAGTGGATGCCCTGTCCTTCACCTGGAAAAACCTATCAGTTTATGCCTTTCCTCCTCTGCCTCCCCTCTCCAAGGTACTGCTAAAGATCAAACAGGACAAACCAAGGACAATACTGATTGCACCAGACTGGCCATGCCAACACTGGTACCCCTTCTTGCGCAGTGTGTCACTGCTGGCACCATGGCACCTGCCCTGCTGTCTCAACAGGAGGGCCAGATTCTGCACCCACAGCTTCAAACCCTGAACCTGGCAACCTGGCTAATTACCTGATCACTCAGTTAATATCCCTCAGTAAGCAAGTGATGGATGTCATTCTGGAGGCAAGGAGGCTTAGTACTAGAAAATCCTATGCTGAAAAATGCAAAAGATTCTGTTCCTGGAGCCAAACCCAGGGGATGGGCAAAACCGCCCAATTTACCCCACATTCTTCAATACTTAACTGAAATGCTTCACAAGAACCTTTCCTTTTCCTCCATCAAAATTCATGCATCAGCCATTTCAGCTCATTACAACACAGAACCATCCCTCTCCTCTCACCCACTGCTGAAGCAATTCCTAAGAGGGGCCAACAACTTAAGACCTCCCAGGAGAGCCCCTGCTTCAGCCTGGGACCTTAACTTTGTATTGGAAAAGCTCACTCTACCTCCCTTCGAGCCAGCTGCAAATGCAGAGTTGAAATTCCTTTCTTGGAAAACAGCCTACCTTCTAGCCATCACCTCAGCAAGAAGGGTGTCTGAATTACAGGCCCTCATGGCAGTGGAGCCTTTCATCATCTTTCATGCTGACAGGGTGTCCCTCAGGACCAATCCCTCCTTCATGCCCAAGGTGGTATCCAGTGTGACTCTTAATCAGTCCATTCATTTGCCAACCTTCTTTTCTAAACCACAGAACAAAGGGGAATGAATACTGCACTCCTTGGACGTGCACAGACAACTTAGATTTTACTTGGACAGGACTAAGACTCTCAGGAAATCTGAACAGCTGCTGGTTGCATTTGCTGCAGGGGCAGAGGAGAAGGCCATTTCAAAGCAAACCATTTCTAAGTGGATAGGCAATTGCATTCATGTCTTCTATAAGCACCATGGAAAACCTACCCCACAGGGGATAAGATCACATTCAACCAGGGCTGCACAGTCCTTCTCAGAGGTGCCCCTACCAGGTACATTCTAGAAGCTGGTACCTGGAGTTCTGTACATACCTTCACCAAGCATTACCACTTGCCAGTTTTTTTCTAAATCCAGAGCTGGCTTTTACACTGCAGTCTTGCAGGGTCTTATAGCTGGTCCTAATGCTATCTAATTACCTCCTCCCATCCTTAGCTTTGGGAATCTACCCAAATGTGATGACTGCAACAGTGAAACACAAAGAACATAGTACAGTTGTGTACACTTACCATAAATGTAGATGTTAGAGTGTATTCACTGTCGCAATCCTGGGTACCTTCACTCCAGCCCCCTGACTTCTATTAACTATACCTCTATTCTTGTTTACTGTGCTTAAAGCTTTTTAGTGTATTTGCTTTTTTATTGGAGGTGTAACCTTGTATATAATGGCTTCCCATTATGGGGGCACCTGACATCTGGGGCAAGAAAAACTGATGTAATGGCATCTGCTGCATGCCTCATACCCCTGACTACCTGACGTCATGAAAGATGAGACAGCAACCGACGTAGGACCTAAGACTTTGATAATCAGGCTGACTGAGGGCTACTGCAAGCAGATAACTCGAATGTGATGACTGCAACAGTGAATACACTCGAACATCTACATTTATGGTTAGTGTACATAACTGTACTTTCTACCACTTGTCCATATACAATGCTGCTGGTGTGTCTGACCATCATGTCTACCTGACTAAGAAATAAAGCCAAAAGTTCAGTCCAAGCCCAAAAAAAAAAAACACCAGAAGTAAAAAAAACCAAAATGAAGAAACACAAAACACAAAAATAAGCGCAAATGAAGAAATGGTATCCTTCCTTCTTCAGACAAACAAACAGCTTACAAAACACATTCTTCTTATAATAACTAAATCATGTGATCAATTTACTAAAATAATTAATCAATTAATTAAATCCATTCCTTTATATATTATATTAAAATGCCCATATTATTCAAACCTGTTATCAAAAATATTTAAATAAATGAATATACAGAATAGATATTACCAAGAACATAAATTGTGCATATAAAAATAAATGTGTATATAAATATATGAAATATATTATTGTTCAAAACTATATATGCATAAATAGATAAAATATATAAAATTATAACGTGATACCATAATAAAACAAACTACATTAATATTAGTAACAATATCCATATTACTGTCACTTACATTTAAAATAAATTCATTATTTCATGAGACATATTATTTATTCACTATATATTATTATATACTAATCTCTTATATTATGCCTCATCTCTTAATGCATGATAAAGACATATTATATTAGATTCATTCATTGAACCCGCATAATATATATCTTCCAATTGCTTGTTCTTTTTTTCAGAAAGAGAAGAAGAATTGTCCTGAATGAATGTTATCGTTAACTTACAATAGACAGGTATAAAACGTGGTCTGATAGGATAGTATGTGACATGCTAAAATTGCATTATTAGTCTATTTTTAGAGATAGATACTGGATATCATAAATTGCCTCTTAAAATTACGCCTGTCTTTCCTATATAGAAGCTGAGCATAATGAATACTTAGTCATGTAATACTACTGACTTAGTGGTACAGTTAAAGGTGTTAAATTTTATACTCAATAGGGTTTCCAAATTAAATCGTCCTGGTAATCAGTATTATACAGGGCTTGTTTTTTTAACAAACGTTCATTAAATAACATAGTGTTCTCCTCCCATTGCATAACCACATTGGTTAAAGCAAATTCACACATGGGGACCCCATGGCCACACCAGAAGTTTGCGTTTACTAATTCTAAAATAATGTTCAAGTCAGTTGTGCATTAATGTTGTAATATATTCTAGTATTCAATATTTATTATTATTTTTTTTTTTTTATATATTTTAATATAACAGGGGCAATATATATAATAAAGGAATGATTAATTAATTGATTAATTATTTTTTAGTAAATTGATGGATTTTATTTAGAGAGTTTATTTAAAGAATGTTATGTTTGTAAGCTGTCTGAAGAAGGAAGGATACCATTTCTTCCGAAAGCGCTTATTAAACTGTTTTGTGTTTCTACATTTACGTGGTGAATTTTACATTTACGGTGTGAATTTTGCATTTGGGCTTCGGAACTTCTGGCTTTTATTTCGCATCATGTCTACCTGTCCAGACAGCCTTAACATTCTCACATTCCAATATGACATGAATGCTTCCTGTCTGTTAAAACATTTTACATGTTG
Source organism: Protopterus annectens (assembly GCF_019279795.1). Taxonomy (NCBI): domain Eukaryota; kingdom Metazoa; phylum Chordata; order Ceratodontiformes; family Protopteridae; genus Protopterus; species Protopterus annectens. The sequence continues at coordinate 61,871,838 of NC_056729.1, read as the reverse complement.
TATGTGTTTAAGCTATCGAACAGGCAAATTATTTTATATAAAGTAATAGTATGAGGCTGGCCTGAATGGGTCATATGTGCTATGAATATTTGCTGATGGGGTATTTCTCATTAGGCTTAACAGTCCTTCAGCACAATAGCTGCCTTATCCTAGCAGTTGCCCCCTCACTCCCCTTGTTTATTAATCCATACAAGTATAGTCAAAAATATTTTGTTTTATATATATATATATATATATATATATATATATATATATATATACTTAAGTACCACATCAGCTTACAATATCCGATGTAAAAAGTGAAGGTAAAAAATTAGCACTTACCTTTTAGAGGCTGCTGTTGTAGAAGAAATTAGTGAAATGTTTACATGTTGCGGGTTATGATGTTGCTACTCTAGGAATTCTTCTGTAATGCCTTCCCCTGCTCTATTATCATGTACATTCGAGTGTCTGAATGTGGTGATTATGCATATATAAGGCCTCAACTCATTACTGTTTGTGAATCATTCAATTTCTGAGTCATTCTAACTGGCCAAGTTCTGCTGTGAATTCTACCCAATATCTTGCACTTGCCTAGGCACCTATGGGCATTACTACAAATGCAAGGTTCACCCCATGGCTCCATGGTGATATTTGTGATTCATTCACAGCATATAAACAGACACAGAATTGCCATTGTTTCATACCCTAAAGTCCAATGTTCAAACGTTGTCATACAGTACATATATTGAGCTGTCCTTCCACCAGTCGGGTAAATGAACTACCTACTGTTATGCGCTAGCTGACAAACCCAAGAATGGGTCTGGGCATGAAGTATCTGCCATTTTACTTTGTCATTTGTCACCTATACTGACATGTCTACTGAAAGAAAATGCTCTGCTTCATTGAGAGTGCAAATGTGGTATGTGGAGGAAAGTAAAATCTTTCTATACTTGTTACACAAGGGCTACAACTGCAGGCTGTTACTGAAGGGTATGAAGATTCTCACTACAAGACTGAGGCCTGAAATAGTTTGACACAGGCAGTGATGTACCATTGGCATCCTGCGCATGGTTGAACAGTATCATCAGTATTATTGTGACATGAGGTAACAACATAGACTGAGGTTAGAGCTGAAGCACCACATTGTACTGTAAGTAACCCTTGTCTTGTCTGCCTATACAACCTTCTAGTGTGTGCCATCCACATATCTTACATGCCCGTTTTTCCGTTCATAGCCCCTAAAGCTATTACAGAGAAGGTGCAGCTGCACAGGATAAGGTCAAAGCACCTTAGAGGGCACTGAAGTGAGTACACCTTTTAAATACAATAGAGGTTTAAATGTTAACAATTTGCTCAGATAGTATAGTTATAGTTTGATGGTGTTTATGCTTTCTGCAGTACTGGCAGTTCTATACTAAGTTCTCTTGTTCAAAGTTAGTTGTATGACTCTTTGATGCCATTACTATGTATGTCCATGCATGATTTTGTGGAGTGTACAAGTGGCTGATTACATTAAGGCCTTGTTTTTAGATTGCACATGATGATGACTGTTGGTTCAATTCCTTCCCCATTGTCTATTTTGACATCACTGGTAATTTGGAGTGGGTGTATATTGTAATTCTAAGTTAATACCTACAACATTATCACAGAAATACATGTCTGAGCTGTATTTTTCTTTTATATCTGAAAACTTGTCTCTTACCTGGCATTACTGTGTGTTTGACTGCAGGCTTTAGATGAATTGTATAAGTGGCTTAACATGTTAAATCTTTGCATTTCAAATTGAATGTGATGATGACTGTGAGTTCAGTTTCCTCTTCTCTGTTCTGTTGCATGTCATTATTCGTAATTTAGGGTGGTTATTTTTGTATATAGTAGCTGTAACATTACCATAGTAAAAAAATAAATATATATATATATATATATATATATATATATATATATATATATATATATATATATATATATATATATATATATGTTCTTCGTGTTTCACTGTTGCAGTCATTACATTTGGGTAATCCTGCTGGCAGGTTGCCCTCAGTCGGCCTGAATTCCAAAGTCTTGGGTCCTGCATTGGCTGCTGTCGCCCCTTCCCTGATGTCAGGTCGTCAGGGGTATAAAAGATGCGGCCGATGCCATTTTCTTTAGTCTTTCTTGCCGCGCGGTGCCCGAAGCAAAAGCAGTTCGCAAGTGCCGGTTGGCCGACTCCTGCGATTTTTGTGTTCGAGTTTCAGATCTGAAGTCTTCAATAAAGCTAAGTACCCCATTTGGGAAACTTTCGCAGCTCCTGATAACCACTACTTTAGAGTCGCAGGCCACTACCGGCTCCCACGTGGAGTCGGCCATGCAGTTGGAAACTCAAGGTATTGGAGCCTCGGATATTATCCCTTCAGATGGGTCCAGAGCTGCTGAGCAGGCACCGGCTTCTGAGGGTGTATTCAGACCTAAACATCTTTACATCAATCTGACCTCAGCTTCAAAGGCAAAGACTAAAGCACCTCCCAAAGCAAAGAAACAAGCTCAAGAGCCATGTGGTCAGGCGTCTATGCCCAAAAAACAGATGCTCAAAATGGCCGAAGACTTGATTACCTTGATCAGGGGTTCCCATCCCCCTCCTGATAAGAGGCCTAGGCAAGAGACAGACTATGACTCTTCAGATCAGGTTTCCATTTCTTCTGATTCCTCTTCTGATCAGGAATATTCTCTTCCCCCCATGAGGATTCTGATGCTGAAGAATATATCTTCATCTTCTCCTCCAGAGGACTATTCTTGTGGGGAATCCTTACATACCATGAGAGAGCATTTCTACTGGGAGAGCCAAGATTTTTCAGAATCTAAAAAGAGGCTCAGAGATTTCTTTTTACTACCTCAACACAAGCCACTTGCCATCCCACCTGTGTTGGACATTGTAGATTGTGTTTTCGGAGTCCAGTCTTACCCCTGACTCCTTACCTCCTGCTCCTGTTAAGCCTGACAGATATTACAGGGTTCCTGACTCTCATACATTCCTTTTTAAAAACCCTGCTGCAGACCCAGAAACGATTTCTCAGGGTCCCAAAGGAGTTAAGGCTTCCGCTGCAAAAAACCCTACCCCCTCCAACAGAGATTCTAGGGCACTGGATAGATGGGGAAAAAAGGTTTACACATCTGCTACCTTGACTATAAGGGCCTTAAACTGTCAGTTTCATATGCTCAAATATCAGCAACATGTCATGGCATTGCTTAAACAGAAAATGTTGTTAAACTCTGAATGTGCAGAAAACAAGGAAATGCAGGATTTATTGCATGCAGCTGAACAAGTTGGAAAGCATACTTTGCAATGTGGTTTTGATTCTTTAGAGGCCTCCTGCAGGGCCGCAGTTACAGGTTCTGTAATTAGGAGGCATGCTTGGTTAAAGGAACAAAATCTGCCTGATCATGTTAAAGTTAAATTATTAGATGCACCTTTACAGCATGATACTTTGTTTGGTGTTAAGGCAGAAGAGGTGTTAAAGAAAATGTAGGACAAAGCTAAATCTATGCAAACGGTCAAAGATTTTTTACAAGTACAGCCACCTAGGTTTAGTAGACACTGGCCAACAAAGAATTGGTCCTTTCCTGTGTCAGACAGACCTCAAAGGGGCAGACCCAGATGCCCTAGAGGCAGACCCCAGGCACAAGGTTCATACCACTCAAAGCAATGGGGGGCTTCTACCTCCAAAGTTGGAGAAGACAAATCACAACCATACAGGAAACAGACCCAATGACTTCCCCCTGCCTGCACCAAGCACTTATCTCCTGGCAGCACCCTTAGGGGGAAAATTAGCACTTTTTTCTCAGAATTGGCACATTATAACCCAGGACAAGTGGGTTCTAAATATCGTGTCACAAGGCTACAAGTTCCATTTCCATACCCTACCAAAGGCAAATGGTTGGCCAGATCTGCCAAAAAATCAATGGGCAGAGGCACAAAAACAAGTCTCATCCCTCATGGACATATGGGGGCCATTCAACAAGTACCAGAGCAAGAGCAGGGACAAGGATTTTACTCAAGACTGTTCTTGGTACCCAGAAAGGACAAGGCCTAGAGGCCAATACTGGACCTGTCTATTTTGAACACATTCCTGGATATACCAAAATTCAAGATGTTGACTTTGCAGCAGCTTCTGCCCATGCTAGGCAAGAACGCCTGGCTTGTGACGTTAGACCTAAAGGAGGCATACCTGCATGTTCCAATCAGACAAATATGCAGAAGATACCTCAGATTCAAGGCTGGCTCAATGCATTACCAATTCTCTGCACTGACCTTTGGCTTATCTACTGCACCCAGGTTCTGTACAAAATGCCTGGCACCAGTACTTGCATTCTGTAGACAGAGGAATACAAATATATCCTTACTTGGACGACTATCTAATTCAAGCAGAGAACAAGGACATTCTTTTACAGCATCTGGCGTTTGTGAAAAGTCTTCTAACATGCCTAGGGTACACAGTCAATGAAAAGAAATCAAAACTAGTACCCTCTCAAGAGATAATATTCCTGGGTGAAAGCTTAAATACAACTGCCCAGATGGCTTATCTCACGCCAGACAAACAAAGGCAACTGACTACCTATTTCAAAATCTTGGCAACAAAGGCCCAGTTATCTGCAAGAAAAATTCTGCAGGCTTTGGGCTTCATGGCATCCTGCATCCTACTAATTCCATATGCAAGACTGCATATGAGGAAACTTCAATGGTACCTAAAAAGTGTTTGGACTCAACATTGCCACAGCCTGGAAACTATGATTACTCTCATTCCCTGCCTGCAACAGGAGTTTCGATGGTGGGCAAAGGCTTGTCACCAAAACAAGGGACAGCCATTCACATTACCCCCAGCCAGGCAGACACTTAACAAACGGATGCATCAGATTATGCATGGGGGGGGGGGGGCCCACATGGCCGGAAGATACATTCAGGGCACATGGACCTCAAACCAAATGCATCTGCATATCAATCAAAAAGAGATGCTAGCAGTTCAAAATGCCCTGACAGCCTTCAAGGACCTACTTCATCCAGGACAACTACTGATAAAGACAGACAACATCATGGTCATATGGTATATAAACAAGCAGGGGGGGGCACACATTCTTACCACCTTTGCAGACTAGCCATGACTTTGTGGGACACAGCATTGACTTACCAAGTACATCTGCAAGCACAATTCCTGCCAGGAAGGAAAAATACTCTGGCAGACGAACTAAGCAGAAACCTCATGGATCCCCACGAGTGGCACCTGGATCCACAAGTCTTCAGCATGATAATAAGGAAATGGGGATGCCCGGACATAGATCTATTTGCCTCCCCTCACAACTACCAACTAAAAAGATTCTGCACAAGGATTTATCACAGACAAGCATGGAAAGTGGGCAACCTATCTTTCGGCTGGAAAAACCTATCAGTATATGCTTTTCCCCCTTTGCCTCTCCTCCCCAAGGTACTCCTAAAGGTCAGACAGGAAAAGCCAAAGATGATACTGATTGCCCCAGACTGGCCCCGCCAGTACTGGTATCCAATATTAAGGAGCTTGTCTCAATGCCCAGCTTGGACCTTACCTCAAATACCTCATCTACTGTCCCAGCAAAACAGTCAGATCTTGCACAGCCAACTCAGAACTTCAAACCTGACAGCATGGCGTATAATGTAGTCATACAAAACACACCTCTCAGTAAAGCTGTGATGGATGTCATTTTGGAAGCCGGAAGGCCTAGTACTAGAAAATCTTATGCTGGAAAATGGAAGAGATTTTGTGCTTGGAACCAGGCACAAGGAACTGATGCGCCAAATATTCCCCAGATTTTGCAATACTTAACTGAGATGCTGGACAAAGGCCTATCTTTTTCATCTATTAAAATTCATGCCTCTGCCATTTCGGCTCATTACAATGTAGAGCCACCAATCTTTTCTCATCCCTTATTAAAGCAGTACCTCAGAGGAGCAAAAAATTTACGACCTCCAAGGAGATCACCAATGCCTGCATGGGACCTCAACTATGTCTTGGAAAAACTCACCCTGCCTCCTTTTGAGCCAGCTGCAAATGCTGATATAAAGTTTTTATCTTGGAAGACAGCTCTGCTCCTAGCAATAACTTCTGCAAGATGAGTTTCAGAGCTACAGGCACTCATGGCTGTGGAACCTTTTATCATTTTTTATCCAGACAGGGTCTCTCTGAGGACAAACCCAACATTTATGCCTAAGGTGGTGTCCAGTGTGGCTCTCAACCAAACTATTCACCTGCCAACCTTTTATCCAAATCCACAGAACAAGGGTGAGAGAATTCTGCATTCTTTGGACGTACACAGACAGCTTAGATTCTACTTGGACAGAACCAAAGTTTTCAGAAAGACAGAGCAATTACTAGTGACATATGCTGCAGGATCACAAGAAAAGGCTATCTCAAAGCAGACTATTTCAAAGTGGATAGGCCACTGCATTCATTTCTGCTATGTACACCATGGCAAGCCAGTACCTAAGGGCATTAGGCCACACTCAACCAGAGCTGCATCCACTTCAGTAGCCTTTCTCAGGGGAGTTACCTACCAAGGACATTTTAGAGGCTGCTACTTGGAGTTCAGTGCACACCTTTACAAAGCACTATCATCTGCCATTCTACTCTAAATCCAGGGCAGGCTTTGCCACTGCAGTGCTGCAGGGCCTCATAGCTGCTTCTAATGCTGTTTAGCTCCAGCCTCCCAACCTTAGCTTTGGGACTCTACCCAAATGTAATGACTGCAATAGTGAAACATGAAGAACATAGTACAGTTGTGTACACTTACCATAAATGTAGATGTTAGAGTGTATTCACTGTTGCAGTCCAGGTTACCCACTCACCATCCCCCTTTCTTCTGATGGAACCTATCTTTCCTTCTCTGATTTATACAACCTATGTGGTGTATTTGCTGCTAGATGAAGGTTAAGTTTATATTGGTGCATGTATTTATATGTATATAAACTGTGGCTACCCTTTTAGGGGGCACCTGACATCTGGGGCAAGAAAAACTAAAGAAAATGGCGTCGGCTGCATCTTTTATAACTCTGACGACCTGACGTCAGGGAAGGGGCGATAGCAGCCAAAGCAGGACCCAAGACTTTGGAATTCAGGCCGACTGAGGGCAACCTGCCAGCAGGATTACCCAAATGACTGCAACAGTGAATACACTTGAACATCTACATTTATGGTAAGTGTACACAACTGTACTATATATATATATATATATATATGGGTCTACCTGACATGGTCGACAGTTCATATGGTTGACAGTTCATTTGATCGACAAGCATTTTAGGTGGGGGGCTGTGCCCCTCACACATCCCCTAACTATTTAAATCAACTCCAGGGTCGCACAACATTGGGGAAGGGGGCAAATCTGCTTGTCGACCAAATGAGTGTCGATCATGTGAACTGTCAACAATGTCAGGTAGACCCATATATATATATATATATATATATATATATATATATATATATATATATATATATATATATATATATATATATATATATATATATATATGTAAACTTTATTTTTTCACTGTATCCCCCATATTTCTCACCCTGTCTCTTTATCTTTTGTAACACATCCATTTATTTTATTTTGTTTCTCTGTTTATTTTATGGTTGCATGCTGCAGCATCTGGACTTGCATCCATCCTTCCAACAATGCCTGTTGGCCCCCCACATGCAGCAACATCACCAGCAACATCCACAACATCTGGGTACCAGGCTGCCACAATCCCCTCCACACCTCCTACAGCAGCTGCAGGAGGCAATCCAGCCAGCCCTGTACTTGATGGTGGTGCTGTTGTACCAGCTGGTAGCGGTGCAAGTGGAGGTGATTGGCTGCATACAAACATCATGGGGCAGCTCATTGATAGAAGACTAGATGTCCACATCAACCACTTGGAGAACCTCCTCCTGTGACTCATTAAGTTGTGCCCCTGCTATGCACTGGCTTATCCATCTGAGCCAGGGCCCAGTGGTGAGGGAGCCCAGATTGAGTTATGCCCCTGCTATGCACTGGCTTATCCATCTGAGCCAGGGCCCAGTGGTGAGGGAGCCCAGATTGAGTTATGCCCCTTCTATGCACTGGCTTATCCATCTGAGCCAGGGCCCAGTGGTGAGGGAGCCCAGATTGAGTTATGCCCTGCTATGCACTGGCTTATCCTTTTGAGCCAGGGCCCAGTGGTGAGGGAGCCCAGGGTGATGAATAAGCTTACTGGGTTGAGTCTGTCAAGGATTACAGCTGGATAACCCCATCCTATCCCCCATCCTGGTGTACCCCCATTTTTTGTCTACACCACCCCTGTTTTTTGTCCTGTCTTCCCCATTGCTATTATCTTGGCTGTGTATTTCTGAGGTATCCTTCTCCATTGTGCTTCCCTTGTCATCCTTTTTTTAACACCTTTATGGAATTACCACTTGTGACATTGGAAAATTTACATTTATATAAAAGTAATCAAACTGTATTTACAAGTTTACGTTTACAAAATTATACTTCACATGTATTGCTTTATATCATATAACCTAAGCAACATTACATAAATTATTCAATTCCTGAACTTTTTTCTTTTTTTTAAACAAGAAACATCTTTATTAAACTATCACTTATGACTTAGGCAGTTATACATTTATATAAATGAAAACAAACCACACCACCACAATCCTAGTTGTAAGCTTATGATCATTGTTATATCCCTTGTCATCCTTGTCTTTTTTCTGTGTTTGCTTTTGTGCTATTGCTACCTACTCTAACCCTCTCACCTTCCTCTTACTTCCTTTTCTAAGTTAGCTTCTCTTTATATATATATATATATATATATATATATATATATATATATATATATATATATTTAAAAATGGGCATCTGACCCACAAATAAAAAAAAAAAAATGACCTCACCTTCCCTACCTCTGTCCTGTTAATTCCTTATGCTTTCACCTTATGTTCTACCCTCTGCTTGCTTCCCCATTTTCATGACTTTCCTACAGACCCATTTCCATCCTTTAATTAATTAGTAATTTATTTGTCCATTGGTAACTGGGAAAGTCCGACTGAGCCTGTGGTCCATTTTCAGTTGAAGCCCGGGGAGAAAAGCTGCATGACAGATTCAAAAACATTTAAACAGAAGTTGGTAAGTAATTATATACAAGGGAAGAAAAGCCCCACAACAGATTAAATATTTTATAATGGGTTGGGAAGAAAGGCTAAACAAAAGCACACAACATTTTACAGTAGTTAAGTAATTATATACAAGGGGGGAAATCCCCACAGCAGATGAAGCAACAGATTGAAGTATATTTATAGTATATTAATAGAATAAATTGTTGTCAAGAATACAGTCTTTTTGCAGAAGTGGACAGCTATGTCAAGTAAACTAATATATAGTTATTGAAAATATTGGCTACATTTCTAATAATATAGGGAGATGAAAAATAACAAGAGTATTCTGGTGCCAAAACAGAGTAATAGAATGAAATGAGGAAGAGTCATGTGCAGGAGGAAAAGAACATGGAGAGAGAGTTTTTTGTATTATTGTTAGAGTGATGAGAATGTAACGGACGAACACTAGAGAGGAAGTTAATAGTAGTAGGTGCTGGCAGAAGAGGTAGAAGAGCATCATTAGTATATCATTAAAGTGAGAGCTTCTTTTGATGTTAGGCCATTACTACCTGCTAGGATAATGAGGTGTTAGTGAATTCAGAGTGAGAAAGGCATAGTTATATAGTAAGTAGGTGGTCATGCATCTGTTTTGAGGGTTAAGCAGGTACAGGTGTCAGAGAGATATTTTTTAGATTGGTCCTGAAATTGGACAGGTTGCTAGTATCTTTAAGTGATGAGGGGCAGAGTTCCAGGAGTGGGCTACATAGCTATAATAGAGAGAGGTTCCTGTTGACAGGTGTGGTTTGTAGATAGTGAGAAGCATTACGTTTTCAGATTGAAGTGGCCTAGCAGGGGTGTATGTATGCAATACAATAGAATAGAATGATTTGCTTTGTTCTGGTTTGTGTATTAATTTGTGGACTAGCAGTAGTTGTCTATAAGTGGGTTGTTTAGGTAATTCAAGCCAGTCAAGTTGTTTTTTGGCTTAAGCAAGGATGGGTTCTGTTTGATGAGTTAGTGGCAAATTTTGCTATTTTATTGTAGTTTTGGTTTGTTTATTTTGGACAAAAGCTTGAATGTTAAGCACTACTGTGGAGCCATATAGTAAATGGGGGGGGGGGTGTAGTGTAGAGGCCAGGAGTTTCCTCGATGAGTCAGGTAAGTAGTTTTTTGTTCATAGAGTGTCCCTAATTTGTGGTAATTTTTTTTTTGATAACTTGTTGCACATGTAAGTCAAATGTCAGGTTATAATCAGTTGTCATTCCTAGTAGACTGATATGGGGATGGCTTCTATAGGGGTGTTATCAGAAGCTGCTATTTGGAAATTTTGTTTGAGGTGTGTAAGCATTTTTGGGAGGAATAATAGTGGCTTTCCTTTTTTTAGATTGAGTATAAGCTGGGAGTTATTGAACCAGCTTTCAGTGGATGAAAAAGACTGTTGGGTGATGTGTTGTAGACTAATTGGGTTTATGGCAGTACAGATTAAAGTGGATTTGTCGGCACATTGTACGAGAGATACTTAATAGATTTTGTGGTGTGTAGGTTGTTAGTAAATATGTTGAAAAGCAATAGCTCTAGTATGGAACCTTGGGGAACACCTGTTTTGACAGTAAGGAAGAATAAGTAGGAATTTATTCATTTAACTGACTGGAGTCTGTTCAAAAAGAAGCTGGTGAACCAATTGTTGGAGATGTGTGAAAGGTTTAGTGAAGAGAGTTTTTTAGAAGTATGCTATGAGATACAGTATTGAAGGCCTTGAACAGATCCAGAATCATGGCCGAAACCAGATGGCCTTTGTCTTGGGCTAGGTTAATAGTGTATGTGAAGTTTAAGAGAGCTGTGGTAGTGCTGTGCCCTGGTCTGAAACTGTCTTGTGTGGGGGTGGGGAGGAGGTTTGTTTGTAAATGAGTCCTTAATTGATTACGAATGCATTTTTAAAGGATTTTTGGAAGAGGAGAGAGAATGGCAATGGGTCTAAAATTGGATATATCATTGGAGTTACCTCATCCGTGCAGTGGGATGATGTGAGTTTTTTTTCTGTAAAGCTGAGACATGTGATTCCTGAATAGACCTATTTATAAGAATGGATACTGGAAAGGAAATTGATCTGGCTGCTGTTTTTAGGAAATCACCAGGAATTCCAATTGGAGCTAGTGCAGTCTGTTTAATTTGTTTGAGTTATTTCTTGATTGTTATGGTGGATACTAGTTGAAAGGAGAAAGAGTGAGTATTATTGGAATTAGGAGGTGAGACTGAGTGGGATGCTCTCAGATTATTGTAGGAGGTTGATTTGTTTTGAGTTTGGTAATGAAGTAGTTTAGTGTTGCTAGAGGATAAAGTGATCATTGAGAGTGTTAGCTCTTTCATCTGGTGAGCAATGGGGAGTCGGGGTTTGGTTATTCATTTGAGCCAAGGTGTGTAGTGTTTTAGATACAGTGGCCCAGAATTGTTTAAACCTTTTCTAGCGTCTGTTTTGCAAATTGGAATAGTAAAATTTCTTGCCAAGTTGTGTCTGTCATTTCTCTTTATTTCATATGCATTTATATGGTTGAAGATTTTCTGTTTTATTATTGAGTAATGTCTTCTAGGCTTTATCTCTGTTCCTCATTAATTTCTTGGTGGTAGAAGAGAGTCAAGGAGCAGGGTCAGTTTGCAATCTTTTAAACCTAAAGGAGGGTATGCCGTTTAGTAATTCCATAAATATTTTATTTAAGTAGAAAACAGCATCATATAGTGCAAAATTTTCAGGATGTTTCAGTTGTGAGATTGTAGTGAAGTGTTAAACAGTTGTGGATCGAAGTTGATCATATTGCAACATGATTTATATGTATGTGCCCTGGGAGGAGTATGTTAATTTCTTGTGGCATATATGGGCAGATGGTCACTAACTGCACTAGCTATGTTGCCTTGGGAGCTTATATTTTTCATGTGACTTAATAACCAGTCCAGAGTGATAGTTTTATTATTTTTCTGGTTGATTCTGGTAGGATCATTGATGACTTGGTAGAAATCACATAGGTTTATACTAGAGGTGAGACTTGACCAACCAATGTTAACTTCGCCTAGTATAATTGTCTTTGTGTGTACACTGTGGGATAGCTAGTACAGGATATGCTTCAGTGTGCTGATATCATGTCCAGATGGGATATAAAGGGCTGCCATACATATTGTTTTATGTGCATTTAGTTTTAGGTTACTTAGAAGTAGTTTGGCATTGTGGAAGGGAGGGTATGGGAGATGGGAAAGGTGACAGATTTATGGTACTGTGGTGTACATTATTGCTACTCCTGCTTTTTGTTTAATCTGTCAGCTCTAAGGCTGTAAAGCTGGGGGGTGGGAGTATTTCTGTGTTACTGATATTAGGTTTTATCTAAGATTATGTTATTGATAGTATGTCAAAGGAGTGATATTGTATCCATGTGTGTAGTTCTGGAATTTTGTTTACAGTGCTTCTGAGGTTCATATGGAATAGAATGAGATCTGATGTTGTTAATCTTCTTTCCATTCATCACTGATGGGTCAGTTCTGAGCCCCTCAGAACCATGTCGGCCTAATACCAAGCTCACTTACACTAAAAAAACTCTTGAGCTAAGCTGCTACCCACAATGCCCTTCTCCCTGTTATCTCAGATCACGTTTGCCGGGTAGCCATAGAGCCACGTTTCACCAAGCTCTCAAGCTAAGTGGTATTTTTTTTTTTTTTTATATATATTTTTGATACATATCTCTTACCTAGTCACTTTCTAAAACTATCTCCTTTCTACTTTACCCGTTTAGAGTTATTTGTAAATTTCTCATACCTAGCTACCCATTGTGTAATTCCTCTTACCATCGCTGGTACGCCCTCTCCTTACCTTTGTGGTATCTCTTGATACCATTGTTGGTATCTTCTTTCCTGACTCTAGTTTAGTAAACTTGTTGTTAGTGTGTTTGTGGACATGTCTGAGAAAAAAGGATCTTCGGGGTTTACGCATTTCACCTTTTACAATGGTAAACTTCCTAATAGTGACTCTCATGATGACTGCATTTATTGCCTCATCTCTCTGTTCAACCCCCCTGTCAAATCTGTCAAAGTTTCAGTCAGCGGATGCTGAATGAACGCAAGAATTGATTTTGAAAGGCCTTCTTGCTTCTCCTTTCTCAGAGGCCCTTTCTGTGTCGGAAGTCTCAACCACTCCAATGAAGGACAAGAAACGCCCCCACTCTGATCCCTCTTCACCCTCTGGTGATAGAGGTAAGATGCCTAAACATAAGGCCCACAAAACTTTCTCGGAGCATAGACTTACTGCTTCGGCTCTGACTACTGCTGTTCCGAGCTCTGCTCTGAATACTATTATAACTCAAGCCGTCGGGGATACTACTAGATTTTTTATGTCAGCGCTACCTTCGGCACCGACTCCTCCAGCTACGGCACCGACCTTGCCTTCAACTACTTTGAAAGCGGTGCCGACCTCTGCCACTACTTTGGAACTGATGACATCGACTCCGAGTGCCCCATCGGCACCGAGCCCTTTTACTGCACCATTGATTCCTTTGCTTCCTGTCTCCAAATTAGAGACTATGGTGCCATTAGCTCAGACACCATGGACCTGAAAGTCCCGCTCTTTGGATCCATTCCTGGGTCAAATGTATAGCCCTTTTTTGGATCGACCTGACTCCCCTTCAGGAGTATCCACAATGTCCACCAGAAGTCTATCTGAACTTGATGTGGTGCGCCTGTTGGATCAGCTGTTAACGGCCAGAGGGATACCATATGTACCAAAGACTCATCACCCTCTGGGACTTGGGTCTAGGTCTCCTAGGACTCCGACTGACTCTCCTCCTTCGGACCAGTCAGCTCCGAATCCCATTGCTCTGACGTCTTTTGTGGAACTCCATTCCTCGGCACTGACAGTGACTGTCACTGAGGCTTTGAGGCCATCCCTTTGGTTCACAGTTCTGATGGAACCGTGCTTTCTTCAGACTCATGGATTGGGGGTGGAGTCCTCGGTTCAGGGCATGGCTCTGAGTGTTTTATCGGTTCTGTCCTCAGATCTGGGAATAACGCCTGGCCCGATCCTGCTTGAGGCTTCATCTCTGGGAGCGGGTCTGGCGGAGTGGGGTGTAACCCCAGTTCCAAGGTTGTCCTTCTCGGTTCCGGGCTCCCACTCCTTTTTGGGCGGGCCTGCTTTCCAGGTGATGGAAAGGGTGCTTGCTTTGGGAAGTGCTTTTCTGATGTTGGAACTTCATCCTGCTCCCTCTGAACTACAGCTACCATGAGCCACCTTCCCAGGACACTAGGAAGAGAAGCCTCAGGAAACTCCAATTTGGGGTATCCACCCTTCCAAGTCTTCCTCAGATATTCCCACTGAAGAACCTCCTTGGAAGAAGGCATGCAAGAGGAAGCACATGGACTCTCCTGAAAAGTCTTTGACAGAAGACATGGACTACATTGATGGGGAGGGGTCCCCACGATCACCCCTGGATGATGTCTCCTTTGGAGACATCCTGGAAGTATTAAAACAGAGGGGTGGCTGGAAGCCCTCCAACCCCTCCTCCGAGGAATCTGTGTTCCTGCAGGCTTTTTGCTCCTGGCCTTCTACCTCTTGGGTGACCCCACCTACCAAAGAGTTAATCCAGCTCGTCATGCAGCATGCTTGGCAGAACCCTGACTCTATTGAGGCCATTCCTCGGAGACCTGATGAGATTCTTTCTCCCCCCAAAGAGCATCCACACTGGTCCAAAGATTTGCTAGTTGACATTATGGTAGTGGCGGTGGCCACTAAAAAGGATCTAGCGGAAGAAAGTCCTACTGTCCACCTGCCTATCAGGGAGTCTCGGGCTGTGGGCAGGTTGGGGAAGCGAGTCTTTGCTTCAGCGACCTTTGCTGTCAGGTCCCTGAACTACTTGTCACAGTTCACAAGGCTCCAAAGAGATCTGATTACCAAACTTTCTTGATTCCTCGTGGGTCAAGTTTTTGACTAGGCACGGGACAAGGTTGCCTCTCAACTTGCCACCCTTGAATCTATTTCCAATTCGTCCATGAGGCTGCTCTCCCACGCAGCCGAAGGGGCAGCTAGAGCTGCGGGTGCAGGCTTAGTCATGAGGCGTCATGCCTGGATGCGCATCTGCGACCTCGTGGACTCCTTTAAGTCCTCCTTTTTGAACGCCCCTATTGAACCATCTTCCTTATTTCGTTCTAAAGTGAAGGACACTCTAGCCAGGTGCGAGCAAGATGGAAAGACTCTGTCTGCCATTGGCCTACGTTATTCCAAGCCTCAACGTTCCTTTTCCAGGAACCAGA
Organism: Protopterus annectens; assembly: GCF_019279795.1. Taxonomy (NCBI): domain Eukaryota; kingdom Metazoa; phylum Chordata; order Ceratodontiformes; family Protopteridae; genus Protopterus; species Protopterus annectens. The sequence goes on along the minus strand of NC_056729.1, from coordinate 61,856,455 downwards.
GAAGTGGGAAAATCTGGCACAAGATATCTCGAGGTCCTTTCCGTAACGCACATGGTGAGGATTCTCCCAGAGGCAGAGAGGGTTACAGTGGTGGAAGATGCCCCTTTAGGGGCAGAGGGGGGGTCCCTGAAACCAAGACTCCAGAGATTCCTTCACTGGGCGGTCTTATCAACACTCCTGAAGCGTTGCCCAATTGGTTTCCTCTGGAAGCAGTCGGGGCTCGTTTTTCTCTGCACCAAACTGCCTGGTGCTCTATTACAAATGACCAGTGAGTGCAGAGAATAATCTCTAGAGGCTACTACATCCCTCTAACCTCCTGTCCAAAACCTACAAAAAAACCTTCCTGATGATCCACCCAATCAAAGGGAAGAAGCGGCTTCAGAGATAACAAGCTGTGTCAAAAAATAGTCATCCAACCAGTCCCTCCAGACCAATATGGATCCGGGTTTTACTCAAGATTCTTTTTTGTGCCAAAAAAGACCAGGGACTGGAGACCCATCCTGGATCTCAGCCACTTAAACAAATTATTTGTGCAAACCAAGTTCCACATGGCCACTGTTTAATATATTCTCCCTTTATTAAGGGAGGATGTTTGGATGTGCTCGATAGACCTCTGGGATGTGTATTACCACATCAAAATGGACAAATACTCCAGGAGTCTCCATCGCTTCCAGCTAGGAGTCAATCATTACCAGTTCCGAGCCCTGTCATTCGGTCTCTCGACGGCCCCCAGAGTGTTCATGAAATTTCTAGTAGTGGTGACAGCTCATCTGAGACTTCAAGGATTCCAGGTGTTTCCATATTTGGATGATTGGCTCCTCTCCACCCCCACCAAGCATCTTCTGACTATGGCCCTTCTATACACCCTTTCACTAGCAGAGTCCCTAGGAATCACTGTACACTGGGAGAAATCCAACTTAGAACCTACCCAACAGCTGGAATTTATAGGGGCAGTTTTCGATACTCTATCCTGTCTGGTATCTCTCCCAGCTCACAGGCTTCAGAGGTTAAGATTTGCAAGTGCGTGTGATACTTTGTCAAAAGAAGGTGCCCGCAATGGAAGTTCTCCAGGCTCTGGGGTCCATGGCTGCAGCCATTCCAATAGTTCCTCTGGCAAGGTTACACATGAGACTGTTACAATGGCTCCTATTGTCCCAGTGGTTTGCAAATCTTCACCCCCTAAACTCGCAGGTGCTCATAACCAACTCTTGCAAGCAAGATCTCCTTTGGTGGATGAGGCCAGAAGAGAACTTTGGTGTCATCCCTTTCAGTCACCTGAACCCAACGCCACTGTAACCACGAACGCTTCCCTGATAGGGTGGGAGGGGGCCATTTTCAGGGAAAGACAGTCCAAGGCACGTGGTCGAGCTTAGAGGCCAACATGCATATCAGTGTTCTGGAGTTAAGAGTGGTGCTGTTAGTGTTGCAGGCATTACATCCACTTCTTCCCCCTGGAACGATTGCAATTAGTTCAGACAGTATGTCAGTAGTCTGGTACATCAATAAACAAGAAGGAACCAAATCCTACCCCTGTGTCGAGAGGCCATGAGAATTTGGCACTGGGCGATAGCTTCCGAACGCTTTCTAATAGCAGTGCACATCCTAGGGAGTTCTAACATGATTGTGGACAGTTTGAGCAGATGCAGTCTCTTTCCACACGAGTGGTCTCTCAATCCCAAAATGACGGCAGAAATTTTCAGCTGATGAGACCAGCCCTGCTGCGACCTCTTCACCTCCCCTATGAACAACAAATACAGCAGCTACTTTGCCCTCTTTCCCCCAGAGGGGGGGGGAGTCCCCAAGAGACGCTCTGACTCATGATTGGCCCATGGGTCTCCTCTACGGCTATCCTCCAATTCCCTTGATACCTCTATTCTTAAAGAAAGCTACTTGGTTGAGATGCAAGGTGATCCTCATTGCCCCATTCTGGCCTCATCAAGTGTGGTTCCCCTTCCTCCAGCCTCATCTGTTACAACCTTCATGGATCCTGGACACCCATCCAGACTTGATTTCTCACCCCCAAGGGTTGACTCACCCAAATCTGTCCAGTCTCAAGCTGATGGCTTGGTTTCTCCACTTCCGTTAGTCGCCAGGCAGGAAGCCCTTTCCTCACCTGTTCGTGATATTATTCTGGCCGCTCATAAATCATCCTCCAGAAAACTTTATAGAGATAAATGGAAAATGTTTTCTCTATGGTCTAAAGAATGGATGCTAGATCCCTTTTCAGCTCTGGTCTCTGTCATCCTTCAATACCTATCTGAGTTCTTTGAAAACAGAGCATCAGCCTCTACCATACGAGTCCATTTAGCAGCAATTTCCAGTTTCCATAACGGATTAGAGGGCACTCCACTTATGTCCATTCGTCTATGCAAAACCTTTCTCAAAGGAGTGTTTCACAGCAGACCTCCAATTAGGCGTCCCTTAGAGACGTGGAATCTGTCCCTAGTACTGCAGTCACTGTCCCAACCCCCTTTGATCCTGCTGCAAAACGTGATCTCAAATTTCTCTCATGGAAATCTCTCTTTTTGGTAGCTGTCACTTCAGCTAGATGGATCTCAGAATTACAGGCCTTATGCATCAAGAGATCATAACTAATATTTCATAAAGAGAGAGTATTTCTACGTACTAATCCATCTTTTCTCCCCAGAGTGGTTTCTGATTTTTCTGTGAACTAATCCATTGAGCTCCCAGTGTTTTTCCCGAACTATGCGAATAAAGGAGAGTACTGCCTACACTCCTTGGATGTGCATAGGCAACTACATTTTTACCTAGACCAGACTAAATATATCTGCAAGACAGACCAACTTTTCATTTTCTTCTCTGGTCCAAGAATGGGATATGCTGTTTCAAAAGTCACTTTATCAAAGTCACTCAGAGATCGTATTTCTTTTTCATATTCATGTGCAAATGAGCTTAGACCTCACAATATCAAAGCACATTCAACTAGAGCTATAGCAACCTCTGTAGCCTTTCACTCCAGAGCCTCTGTGAATGACATTTGCACAGCAGCCATTTGGGCTAAGCCACACACTTTCATCAAACATTACAAGTTGGATATGGTCTCCAGGGGAAGAGCGGCCTTCGGCTCAATGGTGCTCAGGAATGTTCTTCCATAAGGGCAACCCAGGTTTCTCAGGTAGCTTGGGATTCTGTCCCATCAGTGATGAATGGAAAGAAGATTAGTAACATCAGATAAAGAAGTTATATCTTGCCATAACGTTCCATCTGTGTTGTTGATCTTCTTCATTCATCACACCCCACCCAAGGCTCCTGGTGGATCTCATGGGTCCTTGTGGTGTGTCAGGGTTTTTGAGCAGAAATGGCCTCTGCTTTATTTCTGTATGTCTTATGCAAACTCGATCTGAGGTAACAGGGAGAAGGGCATTGTGGGTAGCAGCTTAGCTGGAGAGTTTTTTTGGTGTACTTAAGCTTGGTATTAGGCCGACACGGTTCTGAGGGGCTCGGAACCAACCCATCAGTGATGAATGGAAGAAGATAAACAACACAGATGAAACATTATGGTAAGACATAACTACTATTTTTTGTTACCATTTATTTAGTCTGGAGAGGAGTTTGTAAGTTTTCAGGCTGGGTTGATTTATTATTTGTGACATAACTTGATGCCTGAAAGAGTCCACGGTTGGGGTGAATGCCACCTAGTAGCACTAGATTCAGTAGTACACGTATGTAAATGTGTTTTAATTTTTGTGGAGTACCTTTGATCCTTTTTTTTTTGGAGTTATGGAGTGTTTTAGGTTTAATAAGGTTAGTGATTTTTATATAAGTGGGAATCTATTGAACAGAAAGTATGAAGGGGTTACATTGTGTCTTTTAGTAGCAGGTAAAGTATTCAAGGAATTGTATTTGGTTAGATGTAGAGTAGGTTAATAATATGAATATGACAGAGGTTAGAGTGAGACATTGTAACATGGTGGGTAGTGATGAGTATGACAGATGTTAGAGTGAGACATTGTAACATGGTGGGGAGTGATGAGTTTAGGGTATGGTGTGTTTTATTTGGCAGCATATTTAAATGGTGAAGAGTAGAGTACTGGTATTGTCAATAGTAGTAAAAGGAGATGTAAGAGGTTGGGTCAAAGTATTTGAAGAGTCTGATGAGTACCTGTGTAAAGGCCATTTAAGGCTTCCAGATCAGTTCTCCTTCATACTGCTACTTTGCTTGAAGGATTGTGCAGATTCTCATCAAAGCATCAGCAAAAATGAGAAAGACTGAGAAACACAGCAGGAACTATAAAATTATTTAATTCGGTTAGCGCTTTCACATCAGAGATGCTTCATCAGACCATATATTACATCAAAATGACTTAGCTATATATATATATATATATATATATATATATATATATATATATATATATATATATACACATATACACACACACACACACACACCCTAACTAGCAATCAGACAATCAATTACAAACTTATTAATCAATTAATAGAATCCACTTATAGAAGAAATGCATTTTCAGTTAATAAAACTCACAAATCTTTACATATCCAATACAAAATCACATAATAACTGCTAAAGTATATATTATAAAAACTGATTATAAAAAATATACTAATGTAGCTATATATATTGTTATTATTAGCGTCTCATTTTTAAGTAAGGTTTAATAGATGTCCTGTCATTCAACCCTGGTTCCTTCTCAGCCTGCAGCTCTGTTATCCATCACAGTTCACTTAGTTCTAACCTATTCTTTGTCACCCAACCGTAAGTCCTGATGAATACATTCTACCACTTTGAATGAAAAATTATGTGTTCTATCTTTATCCAAGGTATGTTTGGCTAGAGCACTCCTTTCTGGGTCCCCATTTCTAATTGCCCCTAGATGTTCCTTAACCCTCTCTCTCTCAGTGAGCGAGTAGTCTACTACTCTAGGCTGAGAAGGAAGCGCTAACCAAATTAAATAGTTTTATAGTTCCTGCTGTGTTTCTCCGTCTTTCTTATTGTTGCTGAAGTTTTGTTTGTTGGAATAAGAGGAGTTTATCTACAGTGGCTGCATTTGTGATGTTTAAGATTCTCATCAAAGCACATGCACAACGGATGAGTACATGTAGTTCTTGCCTTTCCCTGGTGCTGCACCATAGTGCTATGTGCTGTTCCTGCAGACCCTGCTGCAGCTAAAAGCAGGATATTCAGTAAGCTCACCTCCTCAGAATCCTTTCCCTTGCTATTCATTCCTAATGAGTTTCAATTGTCATCATGTGAACAAGTTAAACAGTGGAGGCCTTGTGTTGTCACACCTGCAATATTACTGAATATCAGATATAGTGATGCTGAATTTGTGTTAGCTCAGTGAAGTGACATTGGAAAAACAGATGAGGTCCATCTTTTATCCAAACCGCTGTTAATTTGTGAACCACAGACTGAGCACTATCTCTTTGTCTGTGCCAATAGATGCTAGAAATACTGAAATGATACCCACGATTGCCACCTCAGAAAACTGTATGCCATATTCAAAGGCAAAAATGCATTGTACAAGAGCCCAACTTATATGTGTGTTTTAAGAGGAGAGGACACAGTTTTGTTCTAACAGAACTAATTTTAACATGTGAGCACTCTTACGCTAAACTACTTACTTGTTTTTCAGGATTTTAACCAGATGGAACATGCTTCAGTAGAGATTTGGTGCTTTCCAATTTATTCCTTTTGAATTTTTTCACTATTATGTTCCCTAGCCACCTGGCCGTATAAACCTTGGCTTGAGATGATTGTCACTGCGGAAGTGACACCCCGATCCTATGTGCAAAAATGGGAAAGGGGGCTGAGGATGGATGGATGTTCTCTGAACAGGCCAGCTTAACAGTATTTTAATTTATTTTAAGTTGTTTACAGTCTAAGTACTTGGACTGGTTATTGGAGCTAGAGTTAAAGTACCAATGCATGCATTAAAAACAGTAAATTGCCCAATTCAGATTGTTTGTGTCTTTCGGCTTTTCCTGGTTAGGGGTCACCACAGCGGAACTCCGGTCCGCTAATGATTGGCAGTAGAGTTTTACGTGCTGGCTTGCCGGGCCTAACGCACAACCTTCAACGAAGGAACACCCATTCATGCATATCTCCACACAGAAGACGCTCTAACCGAGAATTGAATGGGCAACGTCTAACTGTGAGGCGACAATGCTACCACAGCACCACCACCGCAGTACATTGCCCAATTCAGATTAATCTTTAAAAAACATTATATGGCCAGGAGTGCTTGTGACTTTTCTTTAATATTATCTAATAATATTTGCCCCAGGATTTTTGAGTAAAGGAAAAACAGTGCTGTATGTGTTTGTTAATAAACTGTGATCTGCTACCTAATGCTTTGTTTTCTGGCTTTTAGTTTCTATCTGTAGAAGTCTACTCTGTACCCTGAGGAAAAAACACAAGTATCTTTTTACTCTTAAAAATTAACTTCTCAAAACCAAACCAACTCCTGAAGCATTCAACCCAATCAAATGTGCTGTTTTCCTGTTGCTCTGTAATTGAATATAAATATTTACTTTAATGTTTTTGCATTTGTTAACAGATAGTTTATATTTAACTGCCCACCACTTTATGCCTGTATGAGTCCACTTCTGTTTAAAAATTATGCCTAAAAGCTGTACTCATCAGCTAAAAGAATATAGAACTGCAGAACCTTGGAAAACGGCAACCTGTTTATTATGCATTGTGAGGGAAACAAGTTATGATTAGTGGTACTTTATTTATGATTCTGCCATTTCTGTATGTTTACAGGTATTCCAGAAAGTGTACGCCATATTTTTGCACTGTCTTCTCAAATCAGTTAGATTTCACCATTTGTAGGCTCTGACCTCTTGAGAGGTATTTCACTATTACCAGGAAATTCCACCATTTTGAATTCACTGTCTAAAGTGCAGTGCTAAAGACACATTTTGCAGTGGTGATTCTATGTTATCCCTGCAAATCAGCATTCAGTACTAACATATGCTTGTCGTAATGGTTTTGGCCCAACCAAATGCAGCAACATGGCAGAGAAAAGGGACAGAAGCAGAATAGACTATTAATGGCTTAGAGAAATCAAGACAGTCTACAAAATTTTAGTAGCATTACTTTATATGCATATGGGCTGCATGAGTGAACCAGGTACTGAAGTTGTGTTACTTATCTCAGTTCTTTTTGCAGTAAATAGAAGAATAGATGTACTCTTCCTTTTCAAACATAAAAAGAAACAAAAATGAAAAGAAACAGAAAAAAAGAATTTCAGGTTTAATTGAAAGTTTCAGGAACCCAAAAAGAAACTACCAGATACAAAACAGTCTGACAGGAAAATCCAACGGACACCGGAAATGTATTCAAAATTTATTAAGAACATAAAATGTAAAGTTAAGCACTTTCAGCCTTTTTTTTTAAATAGGACTTCATCAGAACTAAACACTACAACCAAAACAACTATTAAATCAACCTGTGCATCTAATTTTGTGGTTCCCTCTTGGCCCATTCAGTCCCTCCAACCTTACACTATATAGCACATCACTTCACCACATGAAGAAGTCTTCCATTCCTGTGGGAAGCAGCCTTTTGGCTACCTGTTGTATTTGCCAGGTGATGGAATGTGAGAGCAGAATACGTAGGTGGTTATCATCTGTAGCTGGTGGAAATCTTTTTTTATTCCCTAGCTCCCTGATAGTCTACATGCTTGAATATGAAGTGCATGCAGTGTCAGTTCCTTTTAATACCTTATTATATCATGATCATTGTATGGATGCGTTCTGCATATAGCCTGTAGCCGATTGAACTGTGCTAGCATATGGTTTGCATCAGGGAACAATGCTGCTGTGGAAAGTCTGACATTTTCTCCAAATATAGATGAACCATTAATGGGCTGCCCATCATTGCCTGTCTCAGCTCCTCAGCTACTGAGTCTGCCTTATAAAAGAGATGCATAATAATTATATGATGTTACTAGGATTGCAAAGAAAACTATCAGCAAAATAGTTGGCAGAGTGAATTGTTGACTTTCATAATGAACACAAATTAAATACTTTTTGCAGGGGAAAAAGTATCCCCATGCCCCCACACCCTTTCCTCTCTAAATTGTTTAACTCCTAAATCATTTTGCCTCGAGGGTAATGAGGAAACTTCCTTACCCTCAAAGTTTCATGATTTTGAAAATCTAAACTTGCAGTACTAGAGTAAAATGGGTTAAAATAACATCGGTTTCTCAATCCTACCTTGCAAAACATATGTTAATTTAACTTATTGATTAAAGTCTCCTTGAAACTAGGTCACTCATGTTACAGTTAAGGCTAAAACATCTGTGCCAAAAGAGATGGCTGTATTTTTTTTTTATTTCTCATGTCATAGATTTCCAGTCTTTAAACATATGTTTTGATAATGTTGTAAATATACAGGTAACTATTTGAAATGTCAGTACTCAATAGAGTGAGTCCCAAACAGAGACCGAATAGAAGAAAAAGCTGACTTGCATATACTGACTCCGAGATGGCTATTTTCCAGAATATTCCCTCTTTTTTCTGAGGTATGAAGATTTGGAGTTGGTTTGTATAAGTTAGGGTGTTCTCCCCCTGCAAAAAATAAGTTTGAAGGAGAACAACAATGCTCAAGATTTTCTTTTCTGGAATTTCAGTCTTTCATTTTTTTTCAGCATGTCAGCACTCGACATTTTGAGTGCTAACATTTTAATCCAGAGCCAAATATATGTTTTTAAATTGCTTAAATGTAAGTTATTTTTCAGTTACCTTTTCATTTAGCTTTCTAAAACTTCCATTTTTTAAACTAAATTATATTTAGGCGTGTTGTCACTACAATTACGCCTTTCTTTCAGTTCCTTAATTCTATTTTTTTAATGCAGGAATGGTATCAGTGTTACCAGAACTGAGAAATGAACTATAGTGTGGTGTTGATAAGCTGAATATTCTCTCTCCTTTTTTTCCAGGAAACGTATTACAGAACTTCTCAGACTTATTGATTTGGACTTCTCAGTCACATTTTCCCTAATGGATTTACCTCCTGTCAGTGAATATGACATGTATATTAAAAACTTTGGAAGAACAAACACTAAACAGGTTTGTTGCTACTCTAATGTTGCATCATGTATTTAAAGTTACCTTTCTGTAGGCTGGATGATGGATTGTGAAACCCTAAGGCTATTAAATCAATCTAAGTTCAATTTTTCCAGAATCTTATCTGTTAAACTTTTATCACATTTCAAGAGCAGTTTCTAAATTACTCTAGATATCAGTATGTGTGAATAGTTTTACTAGATGGCTGTTATGGTGTTTTCCAGTATTCTTTCTATAAGAATTGCTGTGTTGTTGTGCCTGTGTTCTTTGTGCAAAATTGCTTTTACAGTGCATGAAGTAACATTTACTTGCTATGATACTAATGCTTTTGCAGTATTTCCATTCACCCTTTTAACTTTTATAAGTTTTGGAGGGAATGAAAAATTAGGCTCGTATGTATTTGAACACACATTCATTCTCCAATACCAGCTTTATCCCAGTACATTGTCATGGTGAAGGTAGAGCCTATCCCAGCAGTCAGTGGGTGCAAGACAGGGAAACTGATTTTGAGCAGGCCAACAGTCTAGCTCAGGACACATATGTGCATATGCATATGGATCCAGAAACACACACCGTCACGTATATCTGTGGGCAATTTGGAGGATTGTCATTTCGCTTATGGCATGTCTTTGGGATGTGAAAGGAAACAGGAACAAGTGAGAAATACCCATATGGGCAGTTAGAATGCACAGAAGCCAACCTAGCTGGGACCCAAATTAGTGAACTAAGTACTGTGAAGTGACAGTGCTAACCACTGTGCAAATGTACTTCCCTCACTCAGCTGGTGTTACTGTTGTGTGGTTTTCTACATTCTTTCAATGTCAGAAAAGCCAAACTTCTGTATATGGTTCCTGTGCTGTGTAAATAGCAGCTGTGTCATGCAGCATCATCAAATCCAAATAAGCTGGGATAGTAGATTTTGCATTGTTAGTAACAGGTATCCTGTTAAGGATAGCCTTACATCCAGCCAGCATTCCAAAGCCTGGTTGCCTTTCTGTCAAGCTGTACACCTGGTGTTATATCCTTAGAGTGAGAGCTATGAGGTACATCATGATGTACAGGTGCAGATTACCTTAGAACATTCTTACCACTAGCCCAAACACTGAACCTGCATTTCAGCTTTGGTCTGTCAGCCATACAGCTGTGCCAATTCCATTGCATTGGGCAGTTAAGTATTCACATTGGGGATCCTTCCTTCCTTCCTTCCTTCTTCAACGTATTTGCTACATAAAAATATTTGATTTCCACGTCAACTAACAGGGCAAAATGTGATTGTTGAAGACACATTTCTTTTAGGGACAATCATTCTAAATGTCTGTTTTGTTTCAGAGTCATTCATAATTAACAAGGGCTGTTCCATTTGTCAGTCCTTTGTCCCTAAGACCCTTAGGAGCATGTTGCCTTCTCTAAAAATTTCTCTAGAGAATCAGAGGTTAAAGAACTTGCACAATGGAAAATGGCTTCTGAAGCTTCCCAATCTAATGTGCTAAAATGAAATCTGAAGCTTTTGATATCCATTTGAACCCAGGTGTGTCCAGGGGCCTTTGCAAATTCTTGGGCCTTCTGCTTATATTGGCTGCTTCCGATGTCATAACTGCATTAGGGGGTCAGTAAGGTGCAACCACTACTCACGTCCAGCCTGACCAATCAGATGTCCACTTTGGCAGAGAAGAGGGTTCCATGGCTGCACATTTCAGAGGGATCCTGAGGATATTTATCATACAAATAACAATAAACAAAATAAAAAATTTAGTAAGGGAAGACTTGTACTCTTAGAAGTGCACCAGGAGTCAGAGCCTCCTTGTTTTATGCAGGCTGATGTCCCAACTAAAAAGAAACAGAAAACTAGCATTCCACTACCTTTACTCAAGCTATTAAAAATACACACAAGGAGTGATTTGATTTTTCACAGGGTCTTTTTAAAGCTGTTATGTGCCTTTAGCACCCCTCCCAGTTTTTTTGTTTTTTTTATTCAGTCTCTGCTCTTTATTCCCCTTAGAAGAGGCATATGGAATACTCTTCTGAGGAAGAAAATTCTGTCTCTGATTTTGATTCCATAGTCTACTCTCCCCAGACTCATTTTCCTGTAGGTTTTTAATCTGTGGAGGAGGATACCATGTCACCTGATTTTCCATCTCAGGAATTATCTTTGGGGACACAGTCTTAAACATGATACATAGTTTTCATTGAGAAGGTAAACAGGTGATATTATGACCTACTATATATGGGAGTCCCCTAAACTTTCAGCCATCCCTCCAGTTTTAGTAAGCATACATTTGCCACTACTTCTGTTAACCTAAAATTCTGCCCCACCCAAAAAAAATGTCATTTTGTAATGTTCCTGCCTCCTACGAGTTTCTTTATAAAAAAAAACCTTCATCCAATTGTGCTGTAATCTCCCTGGAGTCTGATAAACCTTCTAAGGTGCTATCTTCTTCTTAATGCTTTGCCCAGTGCTAAAGATTGCAGATCCATATATAGGTATGGTAAAAAAAAAAAGGTTTATGCATCTGCTACACCATTAATTATCAGACGCGTATGATCAGGAACCCTGTATTTATGGGGTGGAAGTGTCATGAATAAACATTTTTTTTCTGATATTACAGACTCAGAAAATAAAAACTGCTCCTTCTCTTTTAAATTCTGCTACAGAAGTAGTAATACTTTCTATTAAATGCAGCTATGATTCAACTGATGCATCCTCCAGATCAGCTGCCACATGTTCTGTTTAGAGAAGATTCTTTGTGATTACATTTATTGACAGAGGATATTAAGTCCAAACTTTTAGACTTATTCTAGAGTTGTCAATTCTCAACACTTTTCCAGTTGTGCAAAATTCAAAATGTTGACATTGCAATCCCTACTTCCAATGATCCTGCCTCAGGCTTTTCTTGTGACAATGGATATAAAGGATGCATATCTGCATATTCCCATTTATCAAAACTGTGGGAAATATTTGACAGTTTGTGTCTTACAATTTCATTTTCAATTTTCTGCTTTGCCCTTTGTACTACTCCGAGGGTATTCACAAAATGTTTTGCTCCTTTCATTGTTTTTTAAGCATCAGAGGAATCACATTTCTCTAGACAATATCTTGACAGACTTGACCTTGTTAGCCTTACAGGACTGTCTCACTGGCTGTTATTGCCATTCAGATGGATATGTCCATAATGTGGTACATTATCAAGCAAGCAGGAATCCAGTGATATCTCTTCAGTTAGGAGGCCATGAGGGTTTGGGATTGGGCCATATCAACCAACCACTTTGTTAGCCATTCAGACCCTGGGCCTAGCAAGTGTATTAGTGGGGAGGCTGGACCAGTGTTTGCTGATGTCCATGGCACTCTAAGCTGTGCAATGGCAGGGAATATTTTCTATCTTTAGGAAGAGCCTAGCTGCGACCTTTTTGCTTCCACAACCACCACCAAAAATGCAGAAACTGTTTTTCCCTCATACCCACTTCTAGAGCAGAAACCATTAACCTTGCCCAGTGGAAAAAAACAGTATTTCTTAGGCTCATCAAAACCCTGTAGCTCTACCTGATCAACAAGCCATACCCAAATCTGAAGAACTTAAATATTTCTGGTCAATTCCATCATGACCAGGGGTCATGACTTTCTTAACTGCATTGTCTAGATTCTAACATCTGCTCTAAGAGGTAGTAAAAGAAGGATATACAGAAGCAACTGGACTAGGTATGCCAAGTGTTCTAGAAACAAAGACTTAGGGCCCCTTTTCATCTCCTGTTTCATCCACTTTGGACTATTTTGCAAGTATTTGTGACTCCAGTCTTAGTTCCTTTTCTTTCAGCGTACACATAGCAGCCATTTCAAGCCTCCAAAGAGCATTCCAAGGTAAATTCAGTGGCCTCCTTAAAGATTGTGTTGAGTTATGTCTGCATGTAACTTGACTAATCCAACCACACTTCAGTGAACTATTTCTGGTTTGGAGCTTGTAGTTCCTGCTGGAGAACCTAGTGCTTTTCCCTTTTGAACAAGCATCCTCTGCATAATTAAAGTTTCTGGTGAACACAGCATTTTTAATGACCATTATTTATGTAAAGAGAAGCTGTTTGCTGCTGATCCTGAGCTCTGATTAAACATATTTATTTATTTTTTCATGGGGATATGATGGTATTAGGAATGAACCTTTACTTTATGCCTGAAGTAGTGTCAGAGCGAAAGCTTGAACCAAGGCATAACTTTTCTTGTATTCTAACCCAGTTGTGCTAACAAAGGATAGCAGCAGGTAGCTAAGAATTTGATGTTGTCCATTCTCATCTGATTCAACTGATGGGACTCTGATTCGGTCTTGGTGCCTTCAAACTCATAGATCCAGAGCTCTGACTCCTCCCCTACCCATAATCCCTGTCTCTTTCCCTCTGAATACCTCAGATTTTGTTTGCCGTTTGATCAAATGGTCATGTTTCTTCAGGGCTCTGATCTCAGTTGAATCATCTGGAGAGAAGTCAGTCTTCTTTGTCTAACTGTTACTGTTATTATTAGACTTGCTCACCCCCAGTGTTAGTTTAAAAAAAAAGTTTGTTCTTGAGCGATTTAGATATGAGTACTTAGATTAGTTAGATAGTTACTTAGACCTCTTACAGGTCAGTTTTGAAAGGCCTTTTACTGGTACTACATATTTATACAGTAGATATAAAAAGTGTACACAGCCCTGTTAAAATGCCAGGTTTTTGTGATATATAAAACTAGACCACAATAAATCATTTCCAAACTTTTCCCACCTTTAATGTGACCTACAGTCTGTAAAATTCAACTGAAAAACAAACAAATCTGTTAGGGGAAAAATATAAAAAAATTAAAAATGTACAATAAGCTGATTGCATAAGTGTGCACACCCTTAAACTAATACTTTGTTTATATATAGATAGACATAGATTATATCTGATACTTTTTTAACTTTTGTAATCCTGGGAAGGCATTTCTAATGTTTTTCCTTTGCATTTGTTTTTCATGTAAAACTAATTTTGTCCGTATAATGTTATATTTTTTCTGTAATTATTCACTCTGTAAATACTGTTAAGTGTTCCATGTTTTATGGAGCTTTTCTTCCTGGGCCTACACTGAAAATGGGCTCTTTATGGCCCAGTGGACCATCCTGATAAACAAATGCCAATAAATAAATAATAAATAGATTTCTCTATTTCAGGCTGGGAACCAATCATTATCAGTTCAGTGCTGTACCCTTTGGTCTCACTCCAGCATCCTTGGTGTTCACGAAATGCTGTGTTGACAGCCTACATCAGGCTGCATGTTTTTCAAGTCTCCCTGTACTTGGATGATTGGCTTCTAACCTCTTCACTCAAGGATCTACTTATTCAAAGGAGGTCACATTACTCCAGTTACTGCACAATCTAGGGATCACTTTAAACGTCTCTAAGAGTCAACTGACTCCCAAATAGTCTATAGTATTCATTGGATGTGTGCTGGATACCATAGATCAAAAGGTCTTGCTACCACACCCCAAAATCCAGAATCTTCAAAAGGTAGCCAACCAGTTTATTTCCCTCCCTTTTCCACCAGCAAGGCTGATTCTAAAACTACTAGGTCTCTTGGCTTCTACAGTCACTCTAATACCATTCTCCTATTTCTCCAGTGGACATTATCAGTCCAGTGGTTTCAGTTAAATCACTGTTTGAGTGCTCCAATCAAACTTACTCCACTGTGCAAGTCGCATGACAACTGGTGGATATCTTACTGTCTCCTTTACGAAGGTTGCCCCTCCTGTTCCTCCGTATTTTGTAGCTATGGTCACCATGGATGCTTCCCTTTTAGAGTGGGAGGCATTTTGAAGGCAAAATTGTTCAAGGTACCTCGACACTGTCACAGGCGAACTTATATGTCAATGATCTAGAGATGAGGGCAGTCCTTTTAGTAGTGCAGACATTTCAAAATTGTCTTTCAGAATGTGTGATTTCAGTTCAGACCGCCAACATGTCAGTAGTCAACAAGTGCAGCAGTTATGTTACCTTCATCCCTTCACAGGGTTAGTCATCGAGAGCGACACTGTAGTGCACAGTTGACCCCTGAAGCTTCTTTACGCCCTCCCCCATGCCCCTTAATCACAAAATTCATTCAGAAAGCCAGGAGGTGCAAGGCAAAAGTGATCCCCATTGCTCCTTACTGGCCCAGACAGACCTGGTTGCCATTTCTATGCCTAATCTAATCTGGATGCTGGCTCACAGACGAGACCTCCTAGACATACCATTGAGTCCATCACCAGGATGCCCCCTCCTTTGTCAGCTGGTTTAATAACTAGATCTTGTCTTGTTTTCAATTCAATAACAGCATCTCATTCTGCAGGCGTCATGTTATGAAAGCCTCCTTTAGAGAGTCTTTGTTCCCTTGCCTTAGCCATGTCTGTTTCACATAACTGTAAGAATAGTTCTGCTGTCAAGTCAAGGATTTATCGACTCTGCACCAATGATGACTTCCAAAGAGAATATGCTGATCTACATCGCAACTTGAAGGCAAGAGGCTACAGAGATATGGATCTCAGGCTGAGCACAAATACTAATACAATCAGAGCTAACTGAGGACAGCCGTATTTCAGTGAACCATCAAATTTTTCCCCCTCTTCTAACTCTATAACTAGAAATATACATCTCAAATGTTTGTTGACTTTCAGCACTGACAATAAACATGTTCTTGAAACCATTAGGAAATATTGGCCGGTCCTAATGGCTGATGAGAAGATTAGGAATATTGTAGGGGATCATCCTAGTTTTTAATTTAAAAACAAGAAGAATATCAAGTCTCTTGTGCAACAAGGATGGCTTCCATAAACAAGCATCTTCAACCAGGCAAGGAATATTTATATGCTATCGATGCAAAGCATGCACCTCTATTGACAGCAGTAATACTTTTGTTCATCCTGTTTCAAACAGAATCTACACCTTCAATTTGTTTGCGAATTGCAACACACAGAATTTAATTTACTTGGCAATCTGTTCCGTCTGTAAGGTTTTTTATATCGACAAAACTAATCAACTCTTCAAAGATCGAATTTTACGCCATTTGTGTGATATAAGAAATGCTGATCCCAATAATGCGCTGTCCATGAATATTACTACCTATTCCACTCATAATTTTAAACTTAAAGTAATCAAATGTATTCACCAAACGCCAAGAAAAGGGGACATAGTAAATTGGACTGAAGTCCAAGGAATTAATTGGATTGTGAACTTGAGAGAGCATTGCCCTCCTGATCTAAACAATGTGGTTCCCCTGAAACCTATACTAAAACCGCGGAGATTGGCCATAGGTTGAATATAGGAGGCTCGACATTCGCTTTGATTGGATATAATAATATTGGCTGAGTCAGAGATTGGTCATATAGCATTATTGCGACTGAAAGCCGTTTAGTTTGGCAGACCATGAAGGTGCATTTCTGTCACTAGTTTGTGTCCAAATATTTGATCATTGATGATCTTGGTTATTTGCTTTCTTATTAAGATCCACCAGTCTGGTTTACGGTGCTCTAAGCAGTTGATCATCTGTACTGTGTTGAATGGGACCCAGACATTCGGACTGTCTGCTATTCTGATTTTCTCAGTGCTGTATCTTTGTGATTTATTGATCAAACGAAAAGATTGGTGATAGGCCGTCCAGAGGAGGCTTGACTTCTACTACATTTTGATTGGAAGATGCACTATCGACCAACTTTGGAACTATAGCCCTGCCCCAAGTCAGTCATTGGTTGTTTTTTCTCTGAACAGTTTGTGATTGGAAGCCTCTCTATTGGGTGATATAGAGGATATGC
Organism: Protopterus annectens; assembly: GCF_019279795.1. Classification (NCBI taxonomy): domain Eukaryota; kingdom Metazoa; phylum Chordata; order Ceratodontiformes; family Protopteridae; genus Protopterus; species Protopterus annectens. The sequence continues at coordinate 61,839,614 of NC_056729.1, read as the reverse complement.
TGTTGCCCTAAGCTTGTGATTAGTCACTTGGTATCCAGTTACAGTAAAGCAGGAAATGGACTACAATTGGATGTTAATGGTTAATTTTCATCAGTGATTGGATGTTCACTTTCTAAAAAGGATTTCTATGCAGGAAATAAACTGCGATCTGAAGAAAGCTATTTTAGCTGAAAGCACTCATTGTTATTGTTTCATTACTGCTGTATATATATATATATATATATATATATATATATATATATATATATATATATTTTTACTGTTCTATTGTATTATTAAAGTTATTGTTTTATTGTTCCAGCCGTGATGTTTTGCTGAAGATTTTACTTGCTAACTTACAGTTTTGGACTGACTGGCCCCAAAAGGTGTTGGATAAATTAGATAGGTAAACAAGAAGGATGCGTCATGCTCATCAGATGATTTATAAAAATCATTGCATACCAGGATTATATATTCCCTGCTCCGAAAGAAGCATGGGTCTCCTTGAAATTGATTACATGTATAGATCTGCAATAGTAGGACTGCATACATATCTGCTGACCTCACAAGCCCCAAACACAATGAAAGTTTTGAATCATGGGGATAATAAATCTAAGATGACTTCCCTGCTTAGTCTAGCAGAAACATATTGGCCTCAAGCGTGAATGGAATTTAAACCAGAAATAGACAAAAATCAGGCAGCAACTGAGTGTGCCAAAAAACAAAAGAAAGACTATCAGGCGAAGATCAGATGAGAAATCAAGAAATGTGGAAAATGCATAAATATAATTGCAAGTATAGAAAACTCTTGGAACAACCTCATGTTGGTCAGGATGTGATGCAGGAATGGTTAAAGAGGCGCAAATTCAAACCAAAGGATGAAGGGTTAATATTGGCGGCCCAAGATAGTGGACTGCGTACACGTTGGCTTATAAGGTCCATTGAACATGTGTGAGAAACGGACAAATGTAGGTTTTGTAAAACAGAATTGGAAACAGTTGCACACCTTGATGCTGGTTGTGACATACTAACGGCAGAAGGACTGTATACTGAAAGGCATAATAACGTAGCAAGACTGTTGCACTGGGGATTGTGCAGGCAATGCAATACTGAAGTAGCTGAAAAACACTGGAAACATGAGCCACAAAGCATCATAGAAAACAATGAAGTCTACATCACATGGGATCACCCATTGCCAACAGTTCAAAAGACAGATGCGAGAAAACCAGATATAGTGGTCCATGAAAAGAAGACAAAAGTAGCATTTATCACTGAAATCGCTACACCCAGTGACTACAGTGTCTTGCATACAGAGAGACACAAAGTCATAAAATATCAGGATTTGCAGGCAGAAACAAGAGTAATGTGGAAGAAAGATACCCAGACAGCTCCAATAGTAGTAGGAGCAACGGGTCTTATAAAAAAGAATCTACAGTCATGTTTAGATATGTTACCAATACATGTAACTCTGTATAAACTGCAGAAGGAGTCATTACTGGGCTCATTGCAGGTGCTGCGAAGAGCACTTCTGACTAATATCAAAGACTGAAATAATACTAATTTCATGAACTTTAATCATACTTTCACATAGGAGTGGGGTCCATTCTCTTCATGGTATTAGAAACCCAAAAGATTTGGAAAAATTAGAAGGAGAGAAACAATAGCTAAGAAATCTGTCCCATCCATTGAATCAGATGAAAATGGACATCATTAGATACAGAAGTTATGTCTTTACCATAGTGATAGAGCTGTGTTGTCCTATTTTCGTCTGGTTCAACATCCCTTCCTCCTTTCCACTTCCAAATTGCCACTCTTAGTACCTCAAAATTGTAGGAATCTTTTATTCTCATCGGAAGTCATTCCAGCAGAGATATAGGGGAGGGCAGTGGGATTATGGGTAGGGGAGTAGTCAGAGCTCTGTATCCACGCATTTGAAAGTGAAGGGACCAGATTTTAGTCAATCCATTGAACCAGACAAAAATAGAACAGCACAGATCTGTCATTATGGTGAATACATAACTTTTATTTTCAGTTGCATAGAAATAAAGATTTAAGGAAAGACTCACATCTTTTTGTTTTCCTTGTTGATAATAAATTGAGTAGAAAAGTGTCAAATTTCCTCTAGCAAAATGGTTGAGAGATTATATAAAGTTTAGTAATCAGAAGTGTGCATTGTTTTGCGTAAACCACCTAATGCTCATTTAACCAGAGTGTTGGCCACATCCAAAGTCTTTTTAACAAAAGTTCCATTGGATGAGATGTGTGTGGCTGTTGCTTGGACCTTTTTGCATACATTTGCCAGGTACTGCTAGCTGGATATAATCTCAAGGCAGTGGTCTTACAATGGCACCACCATTCTCAGAGGGATTTTTGGAGGATGTCATCTAAGAAGTTAAGCTTGGTACCCTGTCCTCCCAGTTGAAGAGGATGGATGAGATTATCTTAGATATTAATGTTATGTACTTATTGTAAAAATAGCTGTAGGTGAACTTCATCCATCCACTTCAACATACCCATTGACCATTTGCCTGTCCATAGTTAGTAAGAAGGAGGTCTTAGGGCATATTTGTGTTAGGGAGTCTTCTTCCTATTGTTGAAAAGTTCACTGTCCCTCTGAATGTCTTGAGCTACTGTAAGAAATAGGAGAGGGAGAGGTGGAGCTGGGCATTATTGAAGAGGAATGGGAAGGTTTGTGAGTCTGTGTCATGGAGTTTAGTCCTCCCTGTTGAAGAGGATGCAGGATGGACGAAGATCTAAATCTATCTTTATGGCAAGCATATAACATTTATAGCTGTTCTTACCACATCATATGATCTATGAGAGTACACTCACTGGTGGATCTTTGATACCTTTATGCCCTTCACCTGTGAATGAACGGTCCCTCCGTTCATCTTTGCTGATGGAGTTCCCTATAAGTCAGACAAGTGGTTATATGTATTTTAATACTTAGCAGTGTAGGTGTCAAATCAGTTTTATTTTTGTAGGTACGTGCATAAAGTGATGGTGGCTTGGTACAGACTAATAGACTAATGGGTTAGACATATTTATCCAGTTAACATGTACTGCCTCTGGAAACATGCACTCATGAGTGTGGGCTCAACAGAAAGAGAGTTGCCAAGCAGTGATTAGTGAAAAGAATTAACCCAACCATAAGTCTCATCAGGAAGGGTCTTGTATAGATCAGTGACATGTGAATGTAAGTATTATTTCCTCTTCTCTTTTATATGCATCACCTGTATTTATTAACCTCAGGAAAACTGTGCTGGTAAAACTAGAAGCGTACCACAATAAAATAGCTAGATATGCAGCAAACTCTACAATGAGTTCACACCATTGCTCTTCCCTAAGGAAACTACACTGGTTAGAGCTTCCCCATCTCCTGCACTTGTCTCAGCTTAACATGGGTTACACAATCTTCTATCATTCTGCAAAAACTCCATCACTGCATGACTTGCTAGAGCCCTATTCCTGTGGCAGAATGCTGCGGTCAAACAATAAGCCCCTCAGACATATCTCAACAGCGCACAGTCATGCTGGAGAGTCCACCTACTCTCATTATATTGCTAAGATTTGGAACTCTGTACCTAGTTACATCACATCTAGCACTACGATAACTAAATTTAAACAAACACTAAAACCCACCTTGCCACTAAATGGCTCTGCTCTTGCTCTGCCCCAGACTAAAAATCCTACAAACTGTTTTTTCTTAACACCTTCATCTGTTTTTTTGTTAACTGTGGATTTTTTGTGTAGTAACTATAACCCAACGTTATTTCACACCCCCTTTATGCTACTTATTTTTTTATCTCAGTTATACCTTTATTTGTACATATTTTGTGGGTATCTAAACTATGACAAATTCTACTCTATGTACAGCTGTTTTTTTTATTTGTAATCTTTCTTCTCGTTTATCTTTACTTAAGACATATTTTCTTTGTTCTCTGTGGAACTTTTCTCCCCGGGCCTCTGCTGAAAATGGACATTCCGTCCAGTCAGACTTTCCCTGTAATCAAATGTAAAAATAAAATAAATGTTATTTCCTCTTCTCTCTGCAGCATGTCATAACTGTCCTTCCCACAGCTTTCTGGCAAACATGGCCAACGTTTCACATTTTTATCCACTATTTCCCAAGACAGGGCACCACTGCACAAAGCTTTTACAAAACAAATGCAGATTTGCTACTACTATAGTAGCAACACATTCACTTCTAATTTTAAATAATTTTGTACACGGGTCTGTATCCATATTGGATGTATTTATCAGTAACTCCTGAAATATCACTAATGTACCAATGGCATGCTGTAGTTTTTCTGTTTTGAGCATGCAAAGTGTAAGGGCAGTATTGTTTTTATTTGAAGATTGTAGTAGTTGAGACTATGTTTATAATGGCATTTGTTATGCATAAGAAATGCTTGTTAGTTGTGAAACATCAACCACATGCTGCATTTCTGTGTTTCACAGAATTCACTGTTTTTGGATGCACTTCTGTAAGCTGTATGTTAAGTGATTTATATGTGACAAACTGGTGTAGTTGCCTTCAAAATATTTTTTTTCAGGTTAAATACATGTATATTTTTCTAGGTGATTTTTGCTCGTGTCTGCTAACCTTCAAACCTTCCTCCATTCAGACAGAGCCTATTCTTTTCTCTGTTCCAGGAATGCTACATGGAGCTCATGAGAGCTGTCTGATAGGGGCCATTATTCAGGCATTGAATTGTATTTACTGCTGTTTTAGCTGCTTTTCTGTAAAAAAAAAAAATTTTAAGCTTGTTTCCTGCCTTTCCTGTAACTAGTCAAGTCCAGATACAGACTTGCTGTATCCAGGACTGTTGGTAAGCGTCTGAGCCCCCCAAGCCTTTATGTGTTGGATGGAAGCCTTCTAGCTTATCAGTGGGAGTGGTTAGCACTAGGTAGCCTATCTACCATGAGAAGAGTGGGTTTTGGCCCTGAAATTGTAGTTCATTGGCCATTTGGGCAGTTTTTCCATCTCTTTCTACTTTCTGGTTAAAAGCCCGTTTTGCGTTTGGTCCCCACCTTTCCTATAACTAGTGTAATCCAGGTACAGATTTTCTGTATCCAGGACTGTTGGTAAGCTTCTGAGCCCCCCAAGCCCTTCTGTGTTGGAGAGAAGCCTTCTAGCTTATCAGTGGGAGTGGTAAGCACTAGGTAATCTATCTACCACAGGAGGACTGGTTTCTGGCCCAGAAATTATAGTTTATTGGCCGTTTGGGAAGCGTTTCCATCTCTTTCAACCTTCTGATTTAAAAGCCGGTGTTCGCGCTTGTTTCCTGCCTTTCCTGTTACTAGTCTAGTCCAGGTACAGATTTGCTGTATCCAGGACTCTTTGTAAGCTTCTGAGCCCCCCAAGCCATTCCGTGTTGGAGGGAAGCCGTCTAGCTTATCAGTGGGAGTGGTCAGCATCAGGTAGCCTATCTACCACAAGAGGTGTGGTCCCTGGCCCAGAAATTGTAGCTATTGGCTGTTTGAGCAGTTTTTTTCCATCTCTTTCAACTTTTTGGTTTGAAAGCCGCACTTTTGTGCCTGTTTCCCGCCTTTCCTATAACTAGCCTAGTCTGGTTACAGAGTTGCTGTATCCAGGATTGTTAGTAAGCTTCTGAGCCCCCAAGCCTTTCTGTTGGAGGAAAGCCTTCTAGCTTATCAGTGGGAGTGGTAAGCACTAGGTAGCCTATCTTCCATGGGAAGAGTGTAGGGTTGCCACCTTTTCAAATGCCCAAAGTGGGACATTTTTGGTACAAACATCAGATTTTGCAGACTGAAACATACCCATGGCCAGTACAAAGGACAAAACTTCACTTTTTTGCCTAAATAAAAGCTTATTCTTGTAGCATTTTAGTTGCTTATACTGTTTTGTATAACATTTAGGTATTTCAGATACAGAATAACTGTTTTATGCACCTATTACATAAAATATAGGAAATAATTTTGTCCTACAATCTCAGGAAATTTGCCATTTTTACAATTTTTTTGCAGGACACAACTGCTCAAAGAGGGACTGTCCCTCGCAAAGTGGGACAGGTGGTAACCCTAGAGTGAGTTTTGGCCCAGACATTGTAGTTTATTTGGCCGTTTGGGCAGTTTTCCATCTCTCTCAACTTGTTGGCTTAAAAGCCTATGTTTGTACTTGTTCCCCGCCTTTTCTGTAACTAGTCTAGTCCAGGTACAGATTTGCTGTATTCCAGGACTCTTTGTAAGCTTCTGAGCCCCCCAAACCTTTCTGTGTTGGAGGGAATCCTTCTAGCTTATCAGTGGGAGTGGTAAGCATTAGGTAGCCTGTCTACCACGAAAGGAGAGGTTCTTCGCCCAGAAATTGTAGTTTATTGACCATTTGGACAGTTTGTCGGTCTATTTCAACTTTCTGATTTAAAAGACCACATTTGCTCTTGTTTCCCATCTTTCCTGTAGCTAACCTACTGGGTAGCACTAGAAAGCCTTAAACTGATACAAGCCTTCTAGCTTAGGAGAGAGACTTTGGAGTGATTATGTATCAGTTTTCTGTACTTTCTTGCTGTACTTAACTGTTTTCCGCCTAAACACAGATTTTCCAGCATTTATTGTGATTTAAAAGCTTGTTTTTTTCACATATTGTACTTATTTGACTGCCTGCACTTTTAAAAAGTTGTTTTTTGTTTAAATAATTTGCTTAACTGTTGTAGGCTGCACACTAAAGTGCGATAGCCTTTTCTGATCGTTTGCAGTCATTTAAAGCTTTTTTAAGTGTATTTTTTTTACTGTTTTCGCCTTATCTTTTCAAAAAAAACCAAAAAAGAATTCCTTTTTTCCTGCCTTTCTAAGCTAGTATAGTCCAGTTTTCAGGCTAGTGCTGAATTCAGGGCTGTGATACTAGTTTCTGAGTTGCCCATACCTTACTTGAATAGAAGGAAGTTTCTCTGTTCACCTGTGAGAGAGTGGAGCTTTGAGCAACCTATCTTTCCCTGGAGGAGTGGTTCCAGCCCAGAAGTTTTTTTTTTTTTTTTACATTTGTTTTTGTGGAAAGTCCCACTAGTTCCAGGTTCCTGTTTTCAGCGGAGGCCTGGGGGAAAAATGCCAATGCTCTAGAAGCATTAGAATAGAATGTGGGAGAGTACCGGAGGAAACCCACGAAAAACAGAGGGAGAGAACATGCATGCAACACAGCAGGGGCACCCCAGCCGAAGAACCAACCAGAGAACTGCTGCTGTGAGGCGAGCATTAAACTGCTGCACACACGCCCGCCTAAAGTTAGTAGTTTATTGGCCATTTTGGGCTAATTTCTCTCTCTTTCATTCTCCTACTAAAAAAAATGCATTTGCACGGTTTTGCGCACTGGGTAGTGCCAGTTAGCTACGGTTAAATTATTCCCGGCTCCACTAAGTCTCCTCTTCAGTTTTTCCCTTGAAACTAGTCTAACTCTCAATCTAAGCACTCAAAAACCATCTTACAGCCCAGCACTTGCTCAGACCTAATAGCAAGCACTAATATACCCTTTCACTGATTGCCCAGCAGGGCAAGGCCCTTTATTCACCCCTCACCAACCAAGCACATAAGCAGCTCACGTACTATTCAGGGATGACCAAAGGGCAACTTCAGGTGCACTCTCCATTCCAGCTGGTGAATCTGGGTATCCTGAGGCAATGTTACAACTGCCTCATGTACACAGACAACCCTCTCCTCCTACCACAAAACACTAACATATACAAGAGATGCAATTATACAGCCAAACTGGAAGCTAAGCTGTCTCCACCCAAGACTGGAACAGACAGTCAAGAGGAGAAGGTTAACAGTTACACCACAACTCCAGCCGCACACAGACCTACTAAAACAGCACTGGCAAAAAATACACATAAATACACAAAATCATACTCGGAGGCTCTAAATAAAACCTGCAAAAGCATCAGAGACCTCCAAAGCAGACACCCAAACAACCTGCACTTCCCATCACAAACCAGACAGCACATAAAACACAAAATCAGTGTGTCGCACAATCACAGCCCTTAAGGCAAAATAACATACTTAACACACTAGTAATAGGTGACTCTATAGTCAGGCACACTGACGTCCCACTCACTAGGCTGGACAAGCAGAAGGTTACTGTTAGCTGCCTGTCGGGAGCCAGAATCCACCACATAACACAAACACTCAGGTCACTCCAGAACAAGTACAAATATGACTCTGTCATTGTTTATTTTGGTGTGAATGACCTGAGACGTACCTCCCTGGACTACATGAAAAGAGACATGGAAGAGCTCTCTGATCATGTAGCCCAGGCTGGTATGACCCTGACCCTGAGTAGCATCCTGCCCTCACCAAGAATGATACCTCAGTATAAAGAAAAAATTATCAATTTCAACAATTGGCTAAGCTTCTGGTGTCATTCAAAGGGGATCCAGTGTCTGTCAGCCTGGGACACCATGCTCAACAAGCCGCTTTTCTTCACAAGAGATGGCTTGCACCTGTCACCCCCTAGGCTTTCGAATACTGGCCAAGGCTCTTGCTACCCCCATAGTGCCTTTTTTTAGGCAAGGCTCAAAAGTCAAACCCACCTCCATAAACAACACAATTAACAAAAAACTGAGGGTTATGCTACTCAACGCCAGGGGTTTAAATCTCAAAATGCATGTGGTCGAAGCACTCCTCGGTATGGAGAACGTTGACATCTGTGCAGTAACTGAAACCTGGCTCAAGGCTCCAGAGAGCACTCCAGCACTACCGGGCTACAACTCATACCACACGTTTCGGCCATAGAACATGGACCGAAACACAAAAGGAGGGGGAGTATCCATATTCATCAAGGATACCTACACCTCCAGGTTAGTGGTGCAGCATGATACCTCTGAGATCATCCATGTGCAACTAACATCGGGCAAATCTGCAATGCAAATTGTGGCCTGCTACAGATCACCCTCCATGACCCAGGACCACCACTCCACCTTTCTGGAGACACTGGAAAACATGAAGGTCCTACCAAACACCCTGATATTAGACAATTTCAATTACCCTACCATTCACTGGGAAAACTACTCGAGTACAAATTCTTAGGCCCAGCGCTTCCTGGAATTCATCAACTCAAATGCCCTGGATCAGCTGGTAAACTCCCCTACCAGAGGTGAAAACATATTGGACCTGGTCATCACCAACATGGGTGACAGGTGTTCCACACCAGAGGTCAAACTGTCACTGGTTAGATCAGACCATAAACTAATCACTCTGGTTTTCCACACCCCACCACCACCCCCAACTAATGAAACCACAGAAAAAAACTTTTCTAAAGCAAACTTCACCTTACTTAAGACAGAGGTGGTAAGTTTCACAGCCCCCACACTAAAGGATAACACTGCCCAAGATGCAGAAACCTTTACAAATGCACTCTACGAGCACCTACATGGATGCATGGATCATGCCATCCCTAGCAAAACCAAGACTCACTCCTCTAAGAGAAGGAAACCAGTTTGGTGGACCCCTGCAATAAACAGGCTATACAATAGAAGGAGGAAACTTGTTCAGAAAAAAAGAAAATCCCAAGAAGGAAAGACATCACTGATCAGTATCAGTAAGAAACTGAGGTCTCTCATGAAATCATCCAAGGCTAACTTCAAAAGAAAAATAGCCAAGGATTCAAAAGATAACCACAAAGCCTTCTTTAGCTATGTTAAGAATCTAAGTGGCAACTCGCAGATATGCACTGAACTAATGCAAAATAGCACAAAATATACTGAACCTACTGATATTGTGAACATCCTGGCAGATAGATTCAGTGCAAATTTCACCCCCCTCTCACCTCCAAAAGGGCCCACAACAATACCGGAAAAGTGTAGTGTCCCAAAAATCACAGATGCACAGATGAAAACAGCCCTTTCAAAAGCCAAAAACACAGCGTCAGTGGGACCAGATGGTGTCCCAGGCCTTGTCTTGCATGAACTACAGAACAAACTAACCCCCCACCTAAACACGCTGTTCAACCTGAGCCTCTCCACAGGCTATGTGTCCATAGAATGGAGCACAGCAATGGTTATTTCTCTCCACAAAGGAGAGGCCACAACTGACTTTAGTAACTATCCCCCCATAAGCCTGACTAGCCCGGTCTGCAAGGCTATGGAGCGCATCATCATGGAACCCATTAACAAAGACATTGGGAACCTCCAAACACTTGACCCGACCCAGTTCAGCTTTGTTAAGGGCAGACCATGCCTACTAAATGTGGTTGACTTCTTCGAGACAGTCACCAAGGCCATAGACGAGGGAAAGGTGGTTCACACAGCCTACCTTGACCTCGCCAAGGCTTTTGACACCATTCCCCACTCTGGTATTACAGAAAAACTCACCAGCCTGAACATAAACCCCTGCGTCATGAGATGGGTTGCCAGCTGGCTTACAGACAACTTACACGGTAAGAATAGTGGGCTCCAGGTCCAACTCTAAACCAGTCACAAGTGGTGTCCCACAAGGCTTGGTCCTGGGACCCCTACTGTTTGGCATATACTTCTCAGAAGTGCAGGCAAACACAGGAGGACTATGGCTAACCAAGTTCGCCAATGACTGCAAACTGGGAACCATAATTGACTCTACGGCTGACACGGACATCCTCCAAAAGGGCCTTACTGAGACGGACACCTGGTGTCAAAGTCATGGCCTCAAGCTAAATGCCAAAAAATGCTTAGTCATCCTGTTTGGGAAAAACAAAACACCCACGAATTACCACATAGGTGGCAGCCCCCTTAATACAGAAGAGGTAATAAGAGATCTGGGGACCCAGGTAGATAGTAATCTCTCCTTTGACAATCATATTGCCAAAGTAGTTAGGAAATCTTTCTATGTGGCCCATCTAATTACTAAAGGGCTTGCATCTAGAAATAAAGAGGTTATAGTGCCCCTCTACTTGCCACTCATTAGACCCATCATAGAGTACAATGCCCCATTTGGGATGTACCTCACAAGACACTTCCAACAGCTGGAAAGACCACAAAAGTACCTCACCAAGAGGATTACTGGTCTCAAACATATGTCCTATGAAGCCCGACTGAAAGAACTCCAGCTGTACTCAGTGGAGTATCTCTTACTCAGAGGTGATCTCCACCTGACTTACAAAGCCATGTCCAACTCAGAATTGATGGACATGCTCCACCTAAAGAAATCTAAGTCATTGTGAGCCACGCGCTCTAGTGAGCTAAACCTCACCACAGCAATAAATAGAACATGCTGGAGGGATACATTCCTGTCACAGAGATTCCCCATACTTTGGAATAAAATTCCATGTTACATCAGGCAGAGCCCCTCACTAACACTCTTCAAGAGAAACCTTGACGAGTGGATGGGTAACAGAAAATACACCCTTGGGATCACTTCATTGGCTCTGCTCGACAGAGGATCAGTTAATTAATCAATGGGGTGGCGAAAGCCGACACACTCTGGCTAGGCTTATAAATGCCCTTAGGCAGATAGCCTAGTACCTACCTATGAACCTATGAGGGCCCTTTTTTACTCTAGCTGATATGTAGGCAATGAGAATATTTAGATAGACTAACCTTACCCCTGAGCAGGGAACATGTGAATCTCATCACTGTGGTGGTCTCCAGTGTCCATCGTTGGCTTGCAGAGGTGAATTCTCATCCCCAGGCCACCCATCTGAATTATCGCCCTTCCGTTAAGGGCTAGGGAAGTGTGTGTGGGTGGCTTCACCCCTCCCTACTCAACAAGATGATCCTGCTTGTTCTCATTGAGTGCCATCAAGCAGCTGAACTAGTCAAACTTTGGTCACTTGGGTTCATAGGGCCTTGTTCCTCCCATTCACAAGCACTTTCCAAATGCGTATTTATTTTTATATGAATTGTCTACTTTTGTATATGGTTATGTTTAACAATATATAATTAATTTGGTTTACCATTTAGGCATATGTTCAGTACAATGATGACAACCTGGATAGAGACATTCAGACAGATGAAGTTGAGACCCTAGAAAAATGGACCCAGTTTCCAGCAGCCGGTGCAGTTGTATGTGGAGGTGAGTTGTTATTTTTAAGCTTTCTGATTATCCTTTGTTCATTGGTTATTATACAATTTTAGTGGCTGACTGAATGTTTAGTTTAACATAGCTAAATCAGATTGTTGTGACTCTGACTTACTTATAATTTTTTATCAGGTCAAGCACATTTTTTTATGCTTTGCAGTTATTGATGTTTTGGTGTTTATTCACAATACATTAGATCTGTGGTTAGACCTTGGATACAAAGCAATGTCAATTTAAAATGGTAGTTTTAGATCTGTCACCATTGCAAAGATGGCACAACAAAGGCATTTTCAGACAGCTGTCCTGTTGGCACATGGGAGTTATTCGTATGTTGATAAGTGAGCCCAGAAGCTAGATCAACAGCTTGAGATGGGTGAGGGTTCAGCAGTTGCTATCCAGTGTTATATTATTTGGGAGGGAGGATGTTGGACTGTACACTGTGCACTAGTGGAAGCTGGAGTTTGGTGGATCCTTATAGACTTCAGAACATTTGTCACTTGCATGTATCTGTACATGGAGGTGCTGTCCATACTGGCAAGCGATCCCTGAACACCTGCTTGCTTCATGTAATGGTCTTCTGATCTCATCATCCACACCTCTCCCTGAGCCATTAACTGCTTAATAGAAGGTGGTTGTATGGACAAGGAAATACAGACTGGTGAGAATGAGGGTCAGAAGCCAGTAAGTAACTTAGTACAGAAATAAAAAAAATGAACAAGCACAGGAATCTGTCTAGTTCAACCTCTCCACCATGAGTGTTGAGGAAAAAATAAAAAGAGAGAAACTAGTGGTCTTAAAACTTATTTTAAAAGCTGATATGTTTAACATTGTTAAAATATTTCTGATTTTTTGTTACTAAGGATCGCTTGTCTGTGACAAATAAAGGATTGTTGCTTTGGAGCACAACCTGGGTTTCTTGATTTTTAAATTGTAGTGACTGAGCTCATCAATGACCTTTTAAGACCACTAGTTTCTCTGTTTTTTTTTTCAATGCAGAAATAAATTTACATAAAAAGGAAAAAAGAAACAGGAAGTACTAGTCAGCCATCTGAGTGATAGTTTATAATATTTTTATGGTTGTAAATATAATAGTTTTTTGCGGTTTAAGTATTATAAATATAAAGCAGTTAATTCAGTAAGATGCTTATTAGAAGATGCACTGAATTACATCAGAATGTAGGTTGATGTTAACAGTATAGGACAATGGTTCCCAAACTTTTTTAATTCTCAGCTCCCTTGCTGAGTCCAGGTTTCCCAAGGCTCACCCCCCCACCCCGTGGCATGCATAAAGTGCATATTTCAGGGGTTCCCAAAGTGTGCGCTGAGGCGCCCTGGAGAGCCACGGCTTCCTCACAGGGGAACAGTGAACTAATAAGCTTAGCTGCAAAATAAACCGATAACAGTTCACGGTTTATTTTGCAGTTGCTTTATTAGTTCTTGGCAGTGTGAGTGAATGCAGGAATGAATGAGTAAGTGGCTGTGTGTGTGTGTGTGTGTGTGTGTGTGTGTGTGTGTGTGTGTGTGTGTGTGTGTGTGTGTGTGTGTGTGTGTGTGTGTGTTTGAGATCGGGAGAGTGAGAGCGATGTGCGAGTGAATGCAGGAATGAATGAGGAAGTGACTGTGTGTGTGTGTGTGTGTGTGTGTGTGTGTGTGTGTGTGTGTGTGTGTGTGTGTGTGTGTGTGTGTGTGTGTGTGAATGAATGCAGGTATGAATGAGGAAGTGGCTGTGTGTGTGTATGTGTGAGATCGTGAGACTGAGATCAATGTGTGAATGAATGCAGGTATGAATGAGGAAGTGACTGTGTGTGTGTGTGTGTGTGTGTGTGTGTGTGTGTGTGTGTGTGTGTGTGTGTGTGATCTGAAGAGTGAGAGGAACATGTGAATGAATGCAGATATAAATGAGGAAGTGGCTGTGTGTGTGTGTGTGTGTGTGTGTGTGTGTGTGTGTGTGAATGCAGGTATGAATAAGAAAGTGGCTGTGTGTGTGTATGTGTGAGATCGGAAGAGTGAGAGGGATGTGTGAGTGAATGCAGGTATGAATGAGGAAGTGGCTGTGTGTGTGTGTGTGTGTGTGTGTGTGTGTGTGAATGAATGCAGGTATGAATGAGGAAGTGACTGTGTGTGTATGTGATTCATTCCTCTCAACTGTACAGATTTTCACAGAATGTCCAGATATTTGCCTCATATTTTTGGTGTGTTCCTCCTAAAATCTGTACTTTTCTGGCAAATAATTGAGGATTGAAGTCATTAAATAATGACAAACATTTGAGTTTAAGACCACATCCTTCAGAAAATTCATGCTAATGCAAAACCTATTATTCTATCAACTTTCTAAGTTAGTAAGAGCAATATTTCAAATCTGTCCCCCCATCATTTTAGGCTTTGTCCAGATTTGTAGAGCAAAAAATCTGGACAAGCCTAAAATGATGGGGAGACAAATAGGGACAGATTTTAAATATTGCACTTACAAACTTAGAAAGTTGCTAGAATAATAGATTTTCATTAGTATGAATTCTGTGAAGGATTTGGAGTCAAACTCAAATGTTTGTCATTATTTAATTACTTCAATCCTCAACTATTTGCCAGAAAAGTGCAGATTGTAAGAAGAACACACCAAAAATATGAGGCAAAAATCTGGACATTCAATTACACACACACACACACACACACACACACACACACACACACACACACACACACACACACACACAGCTTCTTCCTCATTCATACCTGCATTCACTCACACATCGATCTCACTCTCCCGATCTCACACCCACACACACCCACTTCTTCATTCATTCCTGCATTCACTCACACATTGCACTCACTCTCCCTATCTCACATACACACACACACACACACACACAGTCACTTCCTCATTCATACTTGCATTCACTCACACATCTCTCTCCCGATCAAACAAACACAGTCACTTCCTCATTCATACCTGCATTCACTCACACATCACTCTCAAACATTCACTCACACATCGCTCTCACTGTCTGTCACAGCCACATGCCACACATCCACTTATGCATTCATTCATACATCGTGCTCACTCTCCCAGTCTCGCACCCAAATGCCACACACCCACTTACGCATTCATTCATACATCCCTCTCACTCTCCCGATCTCCCACATACACACATAGCCACTTCCTCATTCATACCTGCATTCACTCAAACATCGATCTCACTCTCCCGATCTCACAAACACACACACCCACTTCTTCATTCATTCCTGCATTCACTCACACATCGCTCTCACTCTCCCAGTCTCACACACACACACACACACACACACACACACACACACACACACACAGCCACTTCTTCATTCCTGCATTCACTCACACATCACTCTCACTCTCCCGATCTCACACACACACCGCCACTTTCATTCATTCCTGCATTCACTCACACATTGCTCTCACTCTCCCGATCTCTCTCTCTCTCACACACACACACACACACACACACACACACACACACACACACACACACTCTTTTGCTTTCATGCACGTATTCACTCACATACACAGACACACACACTCATACAGGCATTCACTTACCTGCAATCAGCTGCTAAGCTTCATAAAGAACATTCCTCCTTACAGGGGAGCCACGGCGCACAGTTGGGAACCCGTGGTACAGGAGACCAGGGTTATGAGCACAGAACTACATGTCAAACCTGTTGGGTAGCTTTGGGAAGATGGTAAACACTACTGCCATTAAATCTAACTCTAGGTTGAGATTTACAAAAAAAGTGTCATTTAATACATATATAGTGCTGTAAATACCATTTAGAGTGTTGCATATTTGTACAGGGTCTTAGAAATTGTTCATCATTTCTAGATTGTTCAGTACAAGAGAAGAAGTCTGCATTTTACACTTGAACACAATGCTGCTTATGCATATTCATGGATCTGAATGTTTTTCTGTGTTCCTGAAGTAGGCATGCAGAATATTTATTTACTTTATTTTTCATTTGATAACTAAGTGGCCGAAGTGGTATAAAGAGACATTTCAGTCATGACCTGGCAGGCACATTGTATGCACAATGTAGAGGTACACATACATTGTGCATAGGGCTCTTTGAGTAAAATGTAGTTAAATCTAGTATATGAAAATAATGGACTAGGTGAACATTGTAGAAACTGTATTTACAACATATCTGAAGTAAAATGACTAAATAAAGAGTGATAGCTATCTATATGTCTAATACGCGCGCACACACACACACATATATGTAGATATATATATATATATATATATGTGTGTGTGTGTGTGTGTGTGTGTGTGTGTGTGTGTGTGTGTGTATATATATATTTGAGGGTATCTGGAAATTTGGGCTAGGCTCCTTAATGGTCCGGTGGACTGCAAGCCTAGTAACTACCTATTATGATCAAACAGCCATATGGGCTGTGTTTATTCTGAGTACTTTTTTAGCATGCCTTAGTAATACCCTGTCCAGGTAACTATAGGTTTGATTACTTCATGAGGAGTAGCTGTACCTTTTGTGTGTGTGTGTGTGTGTGTGTGTGTGTGCATGCACACCAGGGGGTTGACATAATGGTTAAGGTCTTTGCCTAACATATACAAGGTACAGTGTTTGATTCTGACCTCTGAATATTAATTAGGCATATAATAATCTGCAGACTGATAGCTTAGCATTTACCTATGAACCTTTATCACTGTTCTGTAAAGTACATTTTCAGGATCATTTTAAGGTTGCTCTTCTCAGTGCCATAATTATGAACAACAAATTGCCTGATCCTAATGCTCTCATGCATCTGGAATATATTTGTGTTTGTGCTTTTTATGAGACTTGGCTTAAATGCAAAGAAAGCAATCTTTCCATATCTAGGGTTTGTACCTACCGTGCCTTTAGGCCCAGTGTTAAATGTTTTGGTGTGTCCATGTTCGTCAAGGATCTTATTGCCTCAAGACAAATTCTCAGAGACCCACAAACAGGACTTTAGGAACTCCAGATTGCCATAAATAAGATGAACTACCAACTTACAGCCTGCTACAAGATACCCTCCATGTTCCCAGATGAACATGCTAGATTCCTGAAAATATTAAGAGAACTCCTTATTAACAAGCACTCCATCATTTTGTTCATGTTAACTGTTGCATCTATACCTCCAGAATAGGTTGTGCCTAGACATTCTTGAACTTAATTAATAAAAAGTTCCTGGAACATATATTATAATATTCTAGATTTGGTCAAATACTGCCTCTACATGTTTTACTCCCCTGAAATCTCCTTCCCTAGTTAAATTGGACCATAAGCATGTGTCATTTGCTTTCAAAATCTCTAAAGTTCCTGAAACTGACATCCTAGAATTTAAGGACTTCTGACAGTCAAATGTTATACAATTATATGGTAAAAATATCAAAAATTTACCTTTGACAGCACCAGCTTGAATGGTGATATAACAGTCTGCTTTACAAAGGAGTTCTGTGCCACCAGAGCATAATATAATTGGAACTTCAAAAACAAATCACCCTGGTGGTCGTTCAGTGTACATAAACTTTACAACAAGAGAATTATTTTTTATTTTAATTTATTTTATTTTGCTTTGCTTTTGTTTACTGGGTTTGTCCAACAGGGAAGAAAAGCTTCAACATATTACAAATATTTTTAAACAGACATTCAGTAATATACAAGAACAGCCATTAAGTAATATAAATTATCAATTTCACATACATTTGCAAATTGGATTACATTCATATGAAACAAAGGCAACTATTACAGTAGAAAATATACTTTTGCATTGGTATATGTTGAACATTGAGCACTTGAAGAGATGCATCAGTGGGTTTGTCAGATACTAGATGATGCGATTGTATCATAAATTCAAAGAAATGTAGATGAAGGAAGTTAATTAGGGCAGAAAAATGTTAATATTGCAGTTAAGATGTGAGGTGTAAAGCAGGTTCAGAGATGATGATTAACTATATATTAGTTTACTTGTCATAGGCTATTCACTTCTGCTAAGTACCTTGCTACTTGCAGTACATAACATATTCTTGATCACACTTTCTCCTAGCAGTATTCCACAGTGGTATTTCAGTCTGTGGGGAGTGACTCTTGTCCCCTGTATATAAGGTTACACTGTAATCTATTTTAAAGTCTTTTATTTGTTGTAAGGCTTTTCTCCCCTTATATATAATTAGTGATCAGATGTTGTAAAATGCTTTTGTGTGTGCTTGGGAGGCCGTTCTCCTCAACTCATCATAAAATATTTAATCTGCTGCAGGGCTTTTCTCCCCTTGTCGATAATTACTCAATTGTTGTCTAAATGTTTTTGAATGTGTTGTGGAGCTTTTCTCCCCGAGCCACCACTGAAAATGGGCCATTGACTCGGTCAGACTTTCTCACTTAAAGGATAAATAAAATAAAAATAAATAAAGTAAATGTATGGTTATCATAAAGTTTATATTAGAAGCATAGAGGTGGAGGTGAGCAGTGTCACAAAACAATGTAACTAGCTGGGTGATGCTCGTAAAACTATTCAGGTATTGATGCAGACTGGTTGTGGGGCACAGGATTCTGAATGAAGAGAAAGTGATTGATGACATGGCAAGCTGAAGATAACAGTGGCATTTACCTTGGAGATATACAGGTGCAGAAAAAAACTCCTTAAATTACACAGTAGATCTCAAACACCTCATAAGAAGGAAAATATATCAAAAAGCATTATCAGGGAAATGAAAATTACAATTAGGACTAGTAAAGCAACCCATGAACTTTGGCTAGCTTCTATAGTTAAGGATAATTTCAAGTCCTTCTTTAGTTTTATTAAGAAACTGTGGCACAATACCCAGGAATACTCAGAACTTCAGTTAAAAAGGGCCACACACTCCAATGCAGTAGGCATTGCCAGTATGCTAACAAACAAGTTTAGTGCAAGTTTCACTCTTGAAAAGCTGTCTGAACTCCACATATCCCAGAATCATTTACATCCTCTAATATCACCAAAAACATATTCTGCAGGTTCTATCAAAGACCAACAATACTTCCTCAGTGTGACTTGACAACATAAATGGATGTTTAATAAACTGCACCAAATATGCTCTCCTCAAACCTCTTCACAAATTCGTCATCCTAAAGTTTACCAACAGGATTTATTCCTGAATTATGATGCATCACAGTGTGATGCCTTTCCACAAGACTACCTCACCATGGATCCTGGTAATTATAGATGCATCAGCCTTTTAAATCTGATCTATGGAGCATATCATAACTGGCATTGTCAATTATGAAATTAAAAATCTCTTTCAGCTCAACAGTTTGTTTTTTCAAACAAGAGAAACTACCTGTTAAATCTAGATAAGTTCTTTGAGAGGGTTGTGCAGGCTGCTGACAGTGGCCAAGCTGTTCATACAGCATGTCTTTTCCAAACCTAAGTATATGGCACCATAAGCCATGTGGGCAGTATAAGTAAGCAAAATACTTTAAATATAGATATTATGTGATAAGATTGATAGCAAAGTGGTTAAAAGACAGCACTTAACATAGTTCATGTGGAAGGGGCCTTATGTGAAAGTATGAGGGTAACCAGCAGAGTCCTCCATGGCTCTGTTCTCAACATTCTGCCCTCATTTTTGACATTTAGTTCTCTGATCATCAAACCGAGAAGATCCTTTTGATTCCACTCACAATCAGTTGACAAAATTTTGCTCCAGGACTGCAAGAAGGCCTGGGAGACAGATTATTTTTCTTTTCTTTTCTTAGGATAGGAATGTTCCTGTATTCTTTTCCACCATTTTCAACAATATCCAGGGTAATTCTGAGAATTCTGATGGAGTCCCCAAAGATCATTGTTGAGACTCCCTTCTGGCCCATACAACAGTGGTTCTCCCTACTTTTGAAAATGGCCTGGGTCACTTACCAGAAGCTTCCTCATAGACTGGATCTAGTCAGACAGATCAGGGGTGTTTAATATACCCTGGCCCCAAACAACTTCAACTGTCTGGTTGTTAGAATCTTAGTACGTTTTAGGTACCCTTTTTTCTGAGCACATGCAGTTGGTATTAATGGAGGCAAAAAAAACCTGCTACTAGAATATGATATATTAGCAAATGGAAAAGATTTTCTGGTTGGTGTCATGGAAAGAACCAGCACCCATTCAGGGATAATGTTTCTCTGTTTCTAAATTATTTGTCTGAGCTACTGTCCTCTGACCTGTTGTAATCCTCAATCAGGGTTCATCTGTCGGCTGTTTGAGCATGTCTTTCCATTCATGGATCCCCCTCTTTCAATGCAGTCTCATATCACAATCCCTTTCAAAGGGGTATTGCATAAGAATCTTACTAGAAAACAGCTGGCTCCTCCGTAGGATCTTCATTTGTGTTAGAAAAACTGACTCTAGCTCCATTTGAACCAGCTGATCAGGTTGACTTAATATTCTTAACATGGAAAACAGTGTTACTAATTGTTCTGTCATTTGCAAGAAGAGTGTCTTGAGTTTCCAGATCTTATGTGGGTAATCTTCATCTCATTTTCCAGAAAGATAAGGTTTCTTTAAAAAATAATCCTTCCTTTATGCCTAAAGTCATGTCTCAGTTAACCTTAAGCCAAACTATCCATCTCACTGTCTTATTTCCAGGACCTTTAAAATGAGGGAGAAAGGATACTTCATACCTTTATGTCCACAGACAACTGTGGTACTATCTTGATAGAAAAAAGTATTTCAGGAACTCTGATCAGGTGCTTATTTCTAGAGAAGGTAAGAGTAAAGGACAATCTGTGTCAAAGCAAATTATTTCCAAGTGGTCGTTGCATGCTGTTATCTTTAGTTATACCCACCTAACAAAACATTTCCAGCCATTGTCAAGACTTCTGCCGAGATGTTGGTTTCATCTGTGTTTTTTTGGAAAGGGTTGGATTCTAAAGTATTCTAGAAGCAGCAACCTGGCTGTCTGTACGTAGTATTAACTACTATAAACTAGATTCCTTCTCCAGGTTTAAGATAAGCTTTGCTGTGACCATTCTCAAAGGACTCCTGAAACCTTATCCTTTCTCTACCCAGTCATTCTAGCTATAGTAGTCTACCCATATAGCTAAGACTAAGACTACTGTAGCAGTGATCAATATGATGATCATAGTACATTTGTGTAATTAAACTTGCCATAATAGTAGATGTTCAAATGATCACTGCTGCAGTAGCTACTCCCTCCCTCCCTGCACCCCCACCTTATTTTTGTTATATTCTTAGCATTGTTCTCATCAGAGCTTTAGCATCCCTCTCTCTGTTGACTTGAAAACTCTGAAGGGCTTGTCGCATAAACCTGACTTTTTAGTTAGCTCAGCTTGAGCTAATAGTTTAGGCACATGAAAGGTGCCCTGAAGCTTTGCAAGCTGGTCGGCTGCTATATCCTTAGCAGGCTATAACCCATATAGCTAGGGCTACTGCACCGGTGATCATTCAAACATCTACTGTTATGATAAGAATACTTTTACAATACTTTCTTCTTCAATCTGATCTTTTTGTCTCTGTCAGCACAGTCCCCTGTTCTTGAGTTTGATGTCAGTGATATGGGCTCATCTTTCTTGAGATTTTGGAGTTGACCCAACAAGAATAGCCTCTGAGGGAGGGCCCAGGCTATTCTTCGTTATATCAAACCGTCTACCCTCATTCAGTGTTCTGACTGAGGTGGAATTTACTCAATAGTCTCGCACCAGTTTGTATGCCACCCTTTTTCCTTTCATGATTAGAATACCAAATAGTGTAATATGGGTTGATCTTTTTCTCATAGAGCATTCTTTACCCATAGCAAGTTGACCTCCGTCCTCCTGCCTGTCAGGATGGAAGACATTTGAGATTTGGGCTACTTTACTTCTTTTTGAGACACAATTAGCTTTTGATATGGTACAGAGGCATATAAGTACTTTGTCTTTTTTTTTTTGGTTCATTTGCACCCGAAACTGATAAATGTATAAGATTATGTAGCTAAATAGGGTACCATGACATTGTGCCATCCTATAAAGCATTTCTCTCCCTCTTTGGACTGATAGAGGGCCTTTTTTTATCATGCTTATACTTGTGTGATACCTGTCCCCTCTTCTTAGTGGTAGGTGGAGCTGTGTTATGTAATAATTTGCATAGTTCTATAGAAAGTATCACCTTAATTTTAGATCACACTGTTCACCCTTCTCAGCTAGTTTTGACTGTAGGTGGACCATGTTTATGATAAACATTCACAAGCTTTTTTGTTTCCATGTAATTATCCTGATCTGTTTAGAATCTTGTGGCCTAAGATAAGGCTGAAGTTATTTTTTGATCTACGATCTCCCTTGTGGTTTTCTGTGGAGGCATTTAGAAAATGTGAAAAGATATATTCGCATTTCATGTGCTTTAGCTTTGGATGAATAAAGCCAAAGGAGATAGTCAAGAGTCATGATTTGCAGTGTTCTCCATCAGTACTGGTACAAGTTAGCAGTGGTAAAACTTTGATTCATGTGCTTTAGCATTGGATGGATAAAGCCAAAGGAGATAGTCAGAGAGTCATGATTTGCAGTGTTCTCCATCAGTACTGGTACAAGTTAGCAGTGGTAAAACCTCTGGATTTTCTGTCTTCTTGTACCCCTCAACTCCACCTATATTGTTATAGGAATCTGTTTCCGGATATTTATCCCACTTCATCTAGGAGACTTCAGTCTTCCTCCTTTCCAGATGGAGACGGAAATTATTTCCAGATGTCACTCTTCTGAAAATGTATCTTTTGCCTTCCTCCTCTTTTCCAGTCTTTAGGGTAGGTGTTTGGGAACTACATATAAATTCATTTATATTGTACTTTAAGCACATTCTTTCATAGAATATTTGCACACTTCAACATTGTGATCACCACCACCACCTTGATTAATACATCTTAGTGCTAGTCAGTATTTATATGTGTGGCGTGCTTAGTCTCACATACCATAGGTTCATAGGTAGGTACTAGGCTATTGGCCCAAGGGCCTACGTAAGCCTAGCCAACAAGTTTCCCTGGCTTATGCCACCCAAGAAAGTTATTTTCTTGTGCCACTGTCGAGCAGAGACACAGAAGTGATCCCCGGGGTGTATTTCCTATTTCCCATCCACTCATCAAGATTTTTCTTGTAGAATGCTAATGAAGAACTTTGACATAGATGGGTAGCCTGTTCCAGAGTATGGGAAGTGTCTGGGACAGGAATCTATCCCTCCGGCATGTCCTGTTTAATGTGGTGACAAGGTTTAGGTCCCTAGAGCGTGTAGCTCAGAGGGATTGCTTTAGGTTTAGCATGTCCAACAGCTCTGGGTTTGACATAGCTTTATATGTTAGGCAGAGATCACTTCAGAGTAGGCGATATGCTACGGAGTAAAGCTGGAGTTTTTTGAGGCGGTCAGTGTAGGGCATTTGTTTGAGGCCAGTAATCCTCTTTGTGAGGTACTTCTGTGGCCTTTCCAGCTGCTGCAGATGTCTTGTGAGGTACATTCCAAAAGGGGCATTGTACTCTATAATGGGTCTAATGAGTGTTGAGTAGAGGGGAACAATGACCTCTTTTTTCCTGGATGAGAACCCTTTTATGATGAGGTGTGCCATGTAGAAGGACTTCCTGACTACTGTGGCAATGAGGCTATCAAAGGAGAAACTACTGTCCACCTGGATCCCAAGGTTTCTTATTACACATTCAGTGTTAAGTAGATTGCTGCCTATGTGGTAGTTCATGGGTACATAGTTTTCGCCAAAGGGGATGACACTGCACTTTTTGGCATTGAGCTTGAGGCCATGGCTCTGACACCAGGCATCTGTCTCAGCGAGGCCCTTCTGTAGGATGTCCACATCATTTGGGGACTTGACTATGGCTCCTAGTTTGAAGTCATCTGCGAACTTTGTTCACCAGAGGCCTTCTGTGTTAGCCTGTACAAAGAAGTAGATACCAAACAGGAGAAGTCCCAGGACAGAACCCTGTGGTACTCCTTTTGTCACTGCTTTGAGGTCAGATTTGGAGTCTGCAACTTTTAGAGTGTGAGTTCTGTCAGTGAGCCAGTTGGAAACCCATCTTGTGATGTAGGGATTTATACCTAGTTTAGTGAGTTTAGCTATAATTCCAGAATGGGGGATAGTGTCGAAAGCCTTGGCGAGGTCAAGATAGGCTGTGTGAACCACCTTACCCTCATCTACGGTTTTGGTGACTGCCTCAAAGAAGTCGATCAGTTTCAGGGGGCATGATCTGCCTTTTAGAAACCCGAACTGGGTGGGATCCAGAGTTTGGAGGTTACCAATGTCTTTGTTTATGAGTTCCATGGCCTTGCAGACCAGGCTCATTGGGCTAATAGGTCGATAGTTCCCGGGATCAGTGGTGTCTCCCCC
Source organism: Protopterus annectens (assembly GCF_019279795.1). Lineage (NCBI taxonomy): Eukaryota > Metazoa > Chordata > Ceratodontiformes > Protopteridae > Protopterus > Protopterus annectens. Next base: position 61,815,291 of record NC_056729.1, on the reverse strand, counting down.
TTTGTGGAGTGGGATAACTGTTGCTGTGCGCCATTCAGTGGGCACAAAGGCCTGATGTGAGGCTATTATTGAACATGGTGCTTAAGTGGGGAGCCAGTTCTTTCTGAAGTTCATGTAAAATGCAGCCTGGGATGTTGTCCGGTCCCATGGATGCTGTGTTTTTGGCTTTAGAGTGTGCAGCTTTTACCTGCGTAGTTGTGATTACAGGGACTCTGCATTCTTCCTGTATAGATATGGGCCCTTTAGGGGGGTAAAGTTAGCACTGAACCTATCTGCCAGGATGTTGGCAATATCAGTTGCTTCTGTAATTTTCATGCTGTTGTGCTGTAACTCGGAGCAGATCTGGGCATTGCCATCGAGATTCTTGACATAGCTATAGAATGCTTTGTGGTTGTCCTTAAAATTAGTGGCAATTTTGTTTTCGTAGCTAGCTTTGGAGGATCTTATAAGGGATCTGAGCATCTTACTGAGGCTGACCAGGGAGCTCCCTCCACTCATGGGATTTTAGTCTCTTTTGCAACAGTTTCTTCCTTCTCTTGTACAGTTTGTTTATGGCAGGGGACCACCAGATTGGCTTCCTTTTTTTGGAGGATCGCGTCTTGGTTCTGTTTGGGATAGCATGATCCATACACTCGTGTAAGTGCTTATAGAGTGCATTTGTGTACCCACAGTCTTCAAGCTGGTTTAAGGGCACAACAGATGGTTCTTCCTTTAGAAGAATGATTTTGGCTAATGTCATAAGGAAGGGTCATTTATGCCCCCTAGTCCTACAAAATCTTTTGCAACCCTATACAACCGCCAGGCCCTTGATGTGTAGCACACAAAACCTCCTCAAAGTAACCAAATATAATAATGAAGCTGGTAAGTCTGTCTACAGCCACTGTATAGCTAAAACCTGGAACTCCCTTCCTGCCCACATAACTGACAACAAATCCCCATCACAGTTCAAGAAACTTGTTAAAACTCACTTTTTGAGTAATCGACTGTGCTCCTGTATCCCCTCTGGCTAATGTCTCATTTGAACACTTCACCTAACTTAAGTAACTCTGCTAAGCCAACCAATCGTAGTACTGTATCTACTTAGGACTGTTAATCTACTGCTCATCCCATCTCTCCAGGAGTTAGGGAAAACTACCCCAGCAATGTTGTGCTTTCCATAAGCAACTAAAACCAGGAGAAGACATATTGTAAATCAATTTGTTATCTTCTCAACTAAAACCAGGTGAAGATGTATAGTAAATCAATTTGTTATCCTTTTCATCTATACCGAGCATCATCTGTTCTCTCGGAGCCTTATTCTATGTCTCTCTGCTTTTACTCTGATAGTAAATCTATCACAAGAATCCTAAACTTAGGAATATCTTCTAAAATTTAATATTATATTGTAGAGAACAAATGTATCCTATTTGTTAGTTAATATGTATGTCAAAGTCTCTTCTGTGGAAATTGTATGTCAAAAGTCTGCCCTTAAAACTATGTTTTATAAAAAATTGTTCTCTTGGAGCTTTTCTCCCCGGGCCTCTACTGAAAATGGACTTGTAATCCAGTTGGACTCTCCCGGCCAACAAATGTAAAATAAATAAAAATAAATAAATAAATGTTTCTGCGACTTCAACACGTAGCATACGTTAAGCTCATATACAGAGCTTTCAGAGATCATCTGTCCTCCAGATGTAAATTTTGCATTAGCCTGACCATTGTTCTACTTCCTTTTGCTCCATGGATGTATTGAGAGCAGACTGATCCATGCAGTCCCTGCTGTCTTCTAGACCTCTTAGTTTGGTTTGCACGGTGGTACTAAGCAGGTTATTCTTCCATTTTTGTACAATTTCGATCACTGTAGAGGGGACTAGGCCTTGATACTGTTGTGATATAGTGTATTGAACACCTGACTTTTGAACTACTGAATTATCCTTCATGTAAATGGGTGCCATCTTCAAGTCCTTGAAGATCTTGTAATTACCACTTCCTGTATGAGATTCAGTATTTGGCCCTTTCAAAATATGACTTCAAGCCTTGTGGTGGGGTTATTACATTGGTGTTTTTTTCTGTATCTTAATGCTAAATGTAAATGTATAAATCTGTTAAAACTGGGCCACAAAAGAAAAACTTAAGAACCAAAAGTACACCAGTCAAACATTTATTCAGCAATTAAAATGTATTAAGTGCTTTTGTCTTGTTGTATGACTAAGACTTCAGCAAGAATCTGATGACTTTAATATAATATAAAACCTAGTTCAGAGGTACTTCCAGTAGATACACTGTCTGCTTCTGTTGCCCTGTTAACACTCAGTGTACTCCCTGTTTGCAGTTAGACTGTCCACTTGGCATTAAACACACCAATGCCCTTTCTTACAGCACTTTTCCTGGCCTGTTCTATGATTTATTCTGGTTAGCCTCACAGTTATTAACTATTAGTTAGTACCTGGATCAGTTAAATGCAGAAATCACAGTTAAATGTTTTAATTCCTTTATGACTAAGTTCTGTTTCCATTCTGCTATAACATGCTCATTGAAATATCGCTGGACTAATATGACAATAATAAGACAATATGCTCTCTGTGTCTCCCTTTTTCTTTCTCATGTTCTAAGGCATTACATACCTTAGCCTTTTATTATTTGTTTAGAACTATCATATCTTTTCCTTTAATTCTTTTATGAACTTCCTTGTCTTCATTTTCTCCATTCTTGTAGATAGGTCATAACCTGCACAGATTTCATCTTGAGGGTGTTGTATCTTTCTGGACTGTCCTTTAAAACATGATCCTTTTAAGGACAGACTTTCCCCTTTGCCTTTGAGAATTATCAGTATTGTAGCAAAGCATTTTTTAGAGTATTACTACCCTTATTCTTGCCATTTCAGGCCAGTCACTGCTGTTGCCCCTGACTAATTTTCCTTGAATTTTGTTGCTTACTTTAGCAGTTCCAAGATTTTGTTATTCTTGTCTTACTTCAGTATGTCTTTTTTTCTATCATTTTTTATTTTTCAATCAAAACATCAATCAACTCAACCAAACATAGAGAAAAAAAATCAAAAATAAAGAAATATGTCAAAACGTTGCCTTCAGATAAATATCAATGATGTAATTGACTAATTATATTTATTAAATAGCATTAATATCTTTGTTCTTTGACTAATTATGGACTTTCTATACAACTTCTCATTGTAATGGCACTTACTACTTTTGCAAACAACAGTTACTAAACTTATAAATTCCATGAAATTTGAATGTTCACTTTTCTAGTTCTTGGTGACTGTCTTTCTTGCAACTGCAATTAATTTCCACAGAGCAGGGTATTGTTCTTCACCAATACAAGATGGAATTGGAGCATTAATTATCAATAAAGAATCAGAGATTTCACAATTGTAAGACCATATGGACTTTAATTAAATTCTTGTTATTATTGCCTATTTTTTCACAGCTAAAAATATGATGTCATTCTGCTTTCATTGATTTTCATCTCCAACATATATTCATACCATTTGTAGTAAAGATAATTTATGAGGAGTGATAAAAACCTGAGGTAAATTTTGCTAAGAAACAAAATAAACAGTCTCAACAAAATACAGGTAAGCAGGTGTTTAAGAAAAAATGGTAAGGGGTTCCAGAAAGAATTCTGGAAACTATTAAAACCACTGGTCAGAATGACCGTTTAAGAGACTGTCACCCTCTCTTATCCTGGCAACACCTTTTTTCTTTCTTCCAGAAAGGCTGAATCTCCACTTTTCTCTTTGGCAGCATATAATTTCAGATAAGTGGGCTTTGAAGATCCTTCACCAAGGTTGTTGATAGCAGTGGGAAGAAATTCCTCCTTTCCAGGGGTAAGACTTCTTCTTCTAGACCAGACTGTTTTATATCCACTTGTCCTTCATCACATGCTCTGCCAGGAAGTGATATGGCCAATTCCTCCTTTCCAGATGGGTAAGGAGTTTTATTCAATGATGTTTTTAATGACAAAGACATGGATCTAAAACGTTTCTCCCTGGGCCTCTGCTGAAAATTGGCTTTGTTCCAAGTCGGACTTTCCCAGTAAACAAATGTAAAATAAATAAAATAAAAAATAAATAATGCCTTCTTCTTCTTCTTTCGGCTGCTCCCGTTAGGGGTCGCCACAGCAGTTCAACTGTTTCCATTTCTTCCTGTCCTCTGCATCTTGCTCTGTCACACCAACCACCCGCATGTCCTCTCTCACCACATCCATAAACCTTATCATAGGCCTCCCTCTTTTCCTGTTACATAAGTTTTCCTGTTAAATAAATAATGCCAAAGAAAGAAAATGCTTGGAAACTAGTTCTGGATCTTTCTTCCTAAACCTGTTTGTGATAGTGCCCAAATTCAAAGTGGTGTTACTTCACAACCTGTTACCAATTCTTTCTCATTCAAGTTTCTTTGTAACATTAGATGTTATGTTGTACTATCTCGCCTTCATTCTTACAAAGATCGGTTCAGAGCCAGTCTCGCCTCTGACTCGGCCGACTACACAGCTGAAAGACTCAAACTTGGCTCATGGCAAGTAGGTATCCCATGACGCTGTGGTGTAACTCCCCAGATCTCATTTGCCGCTTTGAGGTTAGATGTCCTCTTTTTGGCTGTGGCTAAGTTGCGATTTTTTTTTTTACGTATTACATTCATTAGACCTTTTTTTCTTATTATATAAATTATTATATAAATTAGTGGGTGTTTTCTTCTAGCACTGTAGTTGCATAGTTAGCCTTTGTGTTAGTATAACTAGATATTTCTAGGTATTATTCCTATTTGGTGTTGCTTTTGGCTGTCTTTTTCGTAGGCCCTGCTGTATCCCTTGTAGTGGTTTTGTTGTTGTGTTTTTTTGTATAGCTTGATAGTAGCTCGTTTAAGTTAGAGAGCTCTTCACCCGTTTTAGTTAGAGGGCTTGTAGTTGGTGTGTTGTTTTTCTGGGATTTAGGGCCGTTTTAGTTAGAGGCCCTATTATCTTCCTTTGTCTAACTGTCTGCTCAGTATTTCTTGTTGTAGTTCATTATATATCAGCAGATGTTCTTCGTCTCCCATTGCTGCAGTCCTTACATATGGGTAGTCCGCTGTCCACAATCGGCCCGAATACCAAAGGGCTAGAACCGGCGTCAGTCATCGGCGCCCGAGACTGACATCAGTACGTGCCAGTACAAATGCGCATGACCGACGCCATATCCTCAGTCTTTCTTGCCGCGTGGTCCTAAGCAGAAGCAGCATTTGCAAGTGCCGTTCGGCATTCTGGAATTGTCGGTTTTCGAGTTTCAGACCGGAGACCAAGTTGGACACTTTTGTCTTTTCTTTCCTCAGTATTGACGGATGTCAGAAAAAGTTAATAACTGTATTTCTTGTGGGAAACAGATTCCTCATAGGGATTACCATTCACTCTGTATTCCTTGTTTAGGGCCTGAGCACGACGTTGTTGGGTGTCGCTTTTGTGCTACTTTTAACAAGCGTACTATTAAACGTCGGTTGGACTGTGCTAGGCTCGTGTTTGGTAAACGTTGTAATTACAACATGCCGTCGGATTCTCCGACGCCCGGTTCTTCTAAGAAGCACAAAGAGAGGTCTTTGCGGTCCAAACAGGATGAGTCGTCCGCTCCGGACGCCGGTTCTGTAGAACCACCGACTACTTCAGCGGTCCCTTCTGACAGTTTGCCTGAGTCTCAAGGGGAGCCTTTGTTACTACAGGAAGTGGCTTCTCCTGTGTTAGGCCAGGCTGAAGGTGCTTCTCAGGTGTCGGTGGTTCCCTCCCCTCATAGGGTAGTTAGGCCTCCTCCTTCTCAAAGCAAAAGCCATTCTAAGTCTAAGTCTGCCCCTGCTGGTGCTAGTCCCCAGGGTCCAGCTCCTAGGAAGCACATGTTAAAGATGGCTGAAGATTTGATTACTTTAATTAGGGGTTCTGCCCCAGAAAAGAGGCCCAGGGTAGAGACAGAGTTGGAGGGTCTGGTTCAGTCTTCCAATGAGTCAGATTCCTCTGTGGAAGAACTTCAGGATTTCCCTCCCTATTCTGATTCGGAGGCTGAGGACACCACTCTCCAGAAGATTTTTCTTTCTCTGAGACTTTGCATTCCATGAGGGAACATTTCAAATGGGAAGGCCAGGATTATTCTGATTCTCATAAAAGGCTAAGAGAATTCTTGTTTTGCCTCAGCATAGGCCCTTGGCTATTCCCCTGTACTGGATGTTGTTCAGGATGTATTTTCTGAGGCTGCCCTTAACCCAGATTCTCTGCCCCTGCCCGGTTAAACCTGATAGATACTACAGGATATAAGAGTCCTAGAGCTGATCCAGAAACTGTTTCTCAAGGCCCCAAAGGTGTTAGGGCTTCTGTGGTTAAAAATCCAGTTCCTCTGGACAAGGATGCTAGGGCCCTGGATAGGTGGGGTAAAAACTGTATACCTCTTCTACTTTGGCTATGAGAGCTTTAAATTGTCAGTTTCATATGCTCAGGTATCAAAATTATTTACTGGGACAATTGAAATGTAAAGTAGATGCTTTAGCTGAAGGTATTGAATGTAAGGAGCTTCAGGATTTAGTGCATGCTTCAGACCAGGTTGGTAAGCATTCTTTGCAGTGTGGTTTTGATGCTTTACAAGCTTCTTCCAGGGTGGCTGCTACTACTTCAGTTGTTGCAGGCATGCCTGGCTTAAAGATCAGACCTTGTCAGAGCATGTTAAGGCTCGAATTATGGATGCTCCTCTGCAATCTGATGTTCTTTTGGCCTCCAGTAGAAATCAGTTTTGAAAAAATGGAGGAAAAAGCTAAGTCTATGCAGACAGTTAAGGACTTTTACAGGTTCAGCCCCTAAGTTCAGTAGGAATTGGCCTGCTAAGGGATGGTCTTTCCCGATTTTCATTCTAGGGGCAGGTCGAGGCGAGGTAGAGGTAGGGCTTCCTCTCAGGGCCCTGTTACTTCTAGGACTTTGAGTTCTTCTACCCCTTCTACTGGGGAGGGCAGGGGTCAGTCCTTTCGGAAACAGACCCAATGACCTGTGTCTTCAGCTGCCGGACTCTGCTTTGCTGGCAGCTCCTCTAGGAGGAAAACTGGGACTTTTCAAAAGGAATTGGCATTTGGTTACCCAAGACAAATGGGTATTGGACATGATAACCCGAGGCTACAAATTTTATTTTCACACATTCCCTCCTTTCAAAGGTATGCCGGATGTGCCTCATCAGCAAAGACTGGAAGCACAGGCACAAATTTCTTCTCTGCTTCAGTTGGGAGCAATACAGGAAGTTCCTTCTGCGGAAAGAGGCACAGGGTTTTATTCCCGTCTTTTCTTAGTGCCAAAGAAACTTGGAGACCAATTCTGGATTTGTCCATTCTAAACACCTTTCTGGAAATTCCAAAATTCAAGATGTTAACACTGCAACAGCTGTTACCTATGCTGGGCAGGGATCATTGGATGGTGACTCTGGATCTCAAAGAGGCCTATCTTCACATACCTATCAGGCCCAGTTGCAGGAAATTCCTGAGATTTCGGATTGGGAATTTGCATTATCAGTTCTCTGCATTGCCCTTTGGCTTGTCTACTATTCACAAAAGTCCTGGCTCCAGTAATAGCTTTTCTCAGGCTGAAAGGAATTCAAATTTATCCTTATCTGGACGACTGTTTGATTCTGGCTCAAGGCAAGCACGAACTTCTTCAACATCTGCAGTATGTAATGACAGTTTTAAGATGCCTAGGGTATTCTGTGAACGAAATAAAGTCCAGTCTAGTACCCTCACAAGAGATGTGTTTTCTGGGTGTAAGACTGAATACAGCTGCTCAGATGGCATTTCTTACCCCGGACAAACAAAGAAATCTTCACCTATACTTCCAACAGCTATCAGTAATGTCCAGGCTGACTGCAAGGACAGTCCTTCAAGCCTTGGGGTTCATGGCATCTTGCATTCTAGTACTTCCCAATGCCAAACTGCATATGAGGAAGCTACAATGGTATCTCAAAAGCATTTGGACTTAACACAGCCACGATTTGGACACTGTCATTCGGATTCTACCTTGCATTCAGAAAGAATTTGTGTGGTGGGCTCAGGAATGTCACCTAAACAAGGGACTCTCTGTGACCCAACCAGAGGCAAGTCAGATATTAACAACAGACGCCTCGGAGTCAGCCTGGGGAGCTCATTTCAAAGGAAAATGGATTCAAGACCTTTGGCCCCCAGAGCTACTTCACTTGCATATCAACATGAAAGAGATGCTGGCAGTTCAATTTGCTTTGGAAGCATTCAAGGACCTACTTCAACCAGGACTGGTGTTGATTCGAACAGACAACACAACTGTCATGTGGTACATCAACAAGCAGGGGAACTCATTCTTACCCTCTTTGCAGACAAGCAATGCTGTTATGGGAAACTGCTTTAAATCTGCACATCACTCTTCGAGCACAGTTTCTGCCAGGAGCACAAAATTCTTTAGCAGATGTTCTGAGCAGACAGATGGTGGATCCTCACGAATGGAAGTTGGACCCTCAGGTATTTCTTCAGTTGACCAAGGCTTGGGGAACTCCAGACATAGATCTGTTCGCTTCTCCTCTGAATTTCCAACTGCCTCTGTTTTGCACAAGGCTGTTTCATCCAAAAGCCTGGAAAATAGATGCACTATCCTTCAGTTGGAGCAACCTTCACGTGTATGCTTTTCCTCCATTGCCTCTTCTTCCAAAGGTACTCTTGAAAGTCAGGAGGGACAAACCTTGCATGATCCTTATAGCACCGGATTGGCCTCGTCAGCATTGGTACCCTCTGTTGAGGAGCTTAATTCATGGGACACCTTGGCCATTACCACAGATTCCTCACTTATTGTCTCAGGAAAACAATCATTTTCTCAATGTCAGGGTGCAATCCCTACACCTGACAGCCTGGCATTCTGTTTTAAAGAAGGAGGGCCTTCAGCTCCCTCAACAAGTTTTGGATGTTATTTTGGAAGCCAGGCGACCTAGTACCGAAAGGTTTATGCTGATAAATGGAAGACATTTTTCTTTGGGGTTCAGCTAAAGGCTTTGATGTCAAATTGCCTAATTTGAGTTGTACATTGCAATATTTGACTGTTTTATTGGACAAGGGTTTGTCCTTCTCTTCTGTAAAAGTGCATGCTGCAGCTATTTCTGCTCACTATGATTGTGACCCTCCTTTGTTTTCACATCCATTGGTTAAACAGTTTCTTAGAGGGGCAAAGAATATAAGACCCGAAGAGCTCCTACTCCTGCCTGGGATCTTAATTTTGTTTTGGAAAAGCTGACTCTGCCTCCTTTTGAACCTGCAGCTACAGCTGAATTGAAGTTGTTGTCTTGGAAGACTGCTTTTTTGTTGGCTGTTACTTCTGCTAGAAGGGTATCTGAATTACAGGCCCTCATGGCAGTGGAACCTTTTCTGATTTTTCACAAGGACAGAGTTTCCTACGTACTAATCCTACTTTTATGCCTAAAGTGATTTGTAATGTGGCATTGAACCAATCTATACATTTGCCTACTTTTTATGCTAACCCCCAAAATAAAGGGGAAAAAGTTTTGCATTCTTTGGATGTACATAGGCAGTTATGGTATTATTTGAGCAGAACCAAAGAGTTCAGAAGATCTCAACAATTATTTGTTTCTTTTGCTTTGACTTCACATGGGAAAGCTGTCTCGAAACAAACTATTTCCAAGTGGATTGGCCATTGTATTACTTTTTGTTACTCTCATCATGGAAAGGATGTTCCAGTTGGAATCAGGCCTCATTCTACTAGGGCTACGGCCACCTCTACTGCTTTTTTGAGAGGGGTAGCTACTAAAGACATTCTAGAGGCAGCTACTTGGAGTTCTGTACATACCTTTACAAAGCATTATCATTTACCTCTTTATTCTAGGTCTAGGGCTGGGTTTGCCACTGCAATCTTACAGGGCATGTTAGCACCTCCTAATGCTATTTAGTTAGCCAGCCTCCCTTTTTTCCGTTGCTCTGGGATTCTACCCATATGTAAGGACTGCAGCAATGGGAGCGAAGAACATAGTACAGTTTTGTACCTACCATAAATGTAGATGTTCGAGGATCTCCATTGCTGCAGTCCACCTCCCTCCTTCCCCCTTTTCTTTTTTAGGTTGGGTTTTGGGTGGTGTTTTTTGCATTCTGACGTCTGAGGCAAGAAAGACTGAGGATATGGCGTCGGTCATGCGCATTTGTACTACAACGCATCGGCGTCAGTCTCGGGCGCCGATGACCAACGCCGGTTCTAGCCCTTTGGTATCCGGGCCGATTGTGGACAGCGGACTACCCATATGTAAGGACTGCAGTAATGGAGATCCTCGAACATCTACATTTATGGTAGGTACAAAACTGTACTTTTTCAGTATTTAGAATTTCTGTTGCTAAGTTGTGGTCTTTTGTCATATATCATGTCCAAAGACCCAAAGGAGAGGGAACATAAGTCTTCAGGCTTCAAGAAATGCCAGAAATGTTCCCAAAAGATGTCTATTTCTGACGGCCATGTCATCTGTGTTTATTGCCTTGGAGCTTTTCATTTGCAAGAGGACTGTACATTCTGTCATTCCTTCAGTGCCAGGGTTTTACAAGAAAAGAGAAACAAATTGATCCTTAAGGGGCTCTTAAAGCCAACTTTTGAGGAAGCTATCCATAGTTCTTCTTCCTCTTCTTCTTCTCCTTCTTCAAAAAAGGACAAATCTAAAAAGAGACAATCACCTGCTGCATTGGCTCATTCAGAGCCTCCAGTTAAGTTACCTAAAATATCTAAGGCTACTACCTCCTCGGTTCCACAGTCTTCAGAACCGTCGGAAGTTATGTTGATTGACAAGCCTGGTTCTTCAGCTCCAAAGTCTTCGGAGCCGCAAGATACCTCTTTCCGGAGCCAGTCTATTGAGATTTCACCGGTCTCCCCTACACTGAGATCTCCCATTTTGAACAGTTCTCATTCTCTGTCCCTGTCCTCCAGGTCCACCAAGAGCTTATCTGACAATGACGTGGAACGGCTGGTGCGCAGACTCTTGAAGTCACTGGCGCTAACCAAATTATTTTCGGTGGCTGACCCATCTGGTCCCGGAGCCTACTATAACCATTGCACCACTGTTTTCCCTCCTCCAAGAAAATCTGGACCTTTGGAGCCTTACTTACTGTGGATCCATCGATTCCAAGACCCCCTTCGGTGATCATGGAGCTGACTTCTGCTCTGACACTCTCAGCGCTGTCTGGAGGCTCCAAGGGGGATTCTTGGCCCTTATCGTTTTCAGTGCCGAGCCTACCCCTTGGAGCATCGCCCTGGTGAAATCGGCTGCTACATCTGCCACTGGGCTGGTCTCGCTAGGTCTGGTGGCTTTCTCTGTCTCCTCGGAGCTGAGGGAATATTTGGAGCCGGTGAGATCTGCCTTTGAGCTGATGATGAGTGTGCTGTCTGCCCCTACAGCTCCACATAAGGATACCAGCACTCGTTCCCCCCTAAGGCACCGGCTACTGTCACGGCACCACACATTCCGCAGGATAGCAGAGATCCAGAGTCTCAGGATCCCCCATTGGGTGAACCCCTCTCTTCCGAGGCCTCCCCAGAATACCCTTCTGAGGAGCCCCCTTGGAAGAGAACTTGCAAAAGGAAGCACGTAGACTCTCCAGATGAGTCAGACACTGACATCGAGGAGTCAGAAGGGTCCCCACAATCGTTCTGTGATGATATCTCATTTGCAGATATTCTAGAGATCCTGAAGCAGAGAGGTGGCTGGCAGGCCTCCACCCTTTCTGATGAGGAGTCAGTGTAACTGAAGGCTTTTGGATCTCAACCTTCAGCCTCCTGGGTGTCTCCACCTTTTGATGAACTAATGGACTTGGTCAGTCGAAAGGCGTAGGAGTCACCTGACACAATGGAACCAGTCCCTCAGAGGCCAAACAAATTCTTATCAGCTCCTTCCGGAAAGGATTTCCTCACTAAGGGGATACCTGTAGATGCTATGGTGGTGGCAGCAGCCACCAAGAAGGAACTTTCAGAGACATCCTCATCTGTCCATCCTCCGAACAAAGATTCTCGAATGATGGACAGATACAGGAAGCGTGTCTTTTCATCAGCGACCTTTACACTTCGATCACTGAACTACCTCACTCACTTCACAAGGCTACAGAGAGATCTCCTGAAAGAACTTGGATATACTTTACAAGGTACATTGGCTGGGGGGGGTGAATGAGAAAGTCTCCTCTCGGCTATCCACCTTAAATTCCATCGTCAACTCCTCCATGAGGCTGATCTCTTACGCAGCTGATGTCGTGAGCAGGGCAGCGGGTTCTGAAGTTTCCCTTAGGAGACACTCCTGGATGCGCTTGTGCAATTTTGCGGAGCCCTTTAAATCTATTTTTACTAATGCCCCTTTTGATGGTTCCTCACTCTTTGGACCCAAAGTAAAAGGCACTCTCACCCGATGCAAGCAGGAAGGAAAACCTCGCTCTGCCATTGGAGTACGTTTTTCCATACCTTCAAGACCTTATCCTAAAGATCAGAAGAGTGGGAAAATGTGGTTCAGAAGATCCCAGAGAGTTTTCCAGGACGCATGGGGTGAATCCTTCCCCAGGGACAGATGGGGAGGTAACGACAGTAGACACCACCCTAGAGGCAGAGGGGGCCCGCAAAACCAGGTTGACTGTGATTCCTTTGGTGGATGCCCCTATCAGCGCTCCTGAAAGGAGGCCCGACTGCTCTGCTCTGGAGGCAGTCTGGGGATGTTTATCTATGTACCCAGAAGCCTGGCAAACTATGACAAGAGACAAGTGGGTACTAAGAATAATATCCAGAGGATATTCCATTCCATTTTCCTACCCTATCACACATACTAGAACAATCTCAGATGTTCCACCTAGTCTAAGGGTGCAAGTAAATATCAAAATTCAAAAGTTACTGCACAAAAGAGTCATCCAAGAAGTCCTTGCACACCAAACAGGATTCGGAACTTACTCAAGATTCTTTTTGGTGCCAAAAAGATCAGGGGACTGGAGACCCATATTAGACCTAAGCAAGTTAAACAAATCTGTCAAGAAGTCAAAGTTCTGAATGGTGACACTGCATTCTATGCTTCCCTTTTTAGGGAAAGACAATTGGATGCGCTCGTTAGACCATCAAGATGCTTACTACCACATAAAAATGGACAGGGCATCGAGAAGGTATTTACGCTTCCGGCTGGGAGCCAGTCATTATCAGTTCTGAACTCTGCCCTTTGGTCTCACTACAGTCCAGAGAGTGTTCACCAAATGCATGGCAGTAGTCACGGATCACTTGAGGCGCCTAGGACTCCCGAGTGTTTCCCTATCTAGACGACTGGCTCCTATTTGTCACCACCAAGCATCTACTCCAACAAGCCAGCGATGTGACCTTGGAAATTTGCGCTCAGTTGGGTATTACAGTCAACTTTCAAAAATCTGCCTTGTTGCCCTGTCAACATATTACATTTATATGCGCAGAGCTAGACACCACTTCCTTGATAGCACATCTTCCAACAAAGTTTCAGCACTCAGGCAACAGATACTTCATCTTCTTCCCAAGACCAAGGTGAAAGCAAAGATAGTTCTAAAATGATTAGGGACAATGGCTTCCACCATAACACTGGTTCTCCTTGCCAGAATGCACATGAGGATACTTCAGTGGCTTTTGTTCTCCCAATGGTCACTTCAAGAGCTTCCTATGTCTCACCTTATCAGGATAACGGAGTCATGCATACACTCCGGCAATGTGACCATAGGGAGATCCTTTGTTCCACAACAACCTTTAGTTACAGTGACCATGGACGCTTCCCAGATAGGATGGGGGGGGCATTATCTGGGGAGAACAGTCCAAGGTATATGGCAAGAACACGAGGCTCACTTGCATATAAATGTCCTAGAAATTAGAGCAGTGCTTCTTACGTTGCAAGCACTTCACCACTCTCTCCCTCTAGGGACAATTGTGATACAGTCAAACAATATGTCTGTGGTCTGGTACATAAACAAGCAGGGGGGAACCAGATCTTACCCCCTTTGTCGTGAGGTCCTAAAAGTTTGGCACTGGGCAGTTTCTTCCCAGTGCTTTCTAGTAGCAACGCACATTCAGGGGAAGTCCAACGTGATAGCAGACAAGCTGAGCAGGGCAATTCTAATGCCTCACGAGTGGTCCCTCAATCAGAATGTAGTGGAAAGGATTTTCTGAACATGGGGTCTGACTTGCTGCGATCTTTTCGCCACTCCCATGAATGACAAGTGCAGCAACAACTTTGCCCTAATTCCCCTGCCAGGGGAGACACCGAGAGACGCACTTGCTCACGATTAGCCCTCAGGACTTTTGTATGCCTTTCCTCCATTTCCTCTCATACCCAGAGTCATTCAGAAAGCACAGTCCTTGGGAAGCAGGATGATTCTCATTGCTCCTTACTGGCCTTATCAGGTTTGGTGCCCCTTCCTTTGGCCTCATCTTCAGGAGAAGCCTTGGACTCTGGACCCAGTTTCAGACCTGCTGACACATATGTCAGGAGCGCTTCATCCTTCTCTCCACACCCTCAACTTGACAGCTTGGCTGCTCTACTTCCCAATTTAGTCAGGCTACAGTATTTCACTCCAGCAGTTATAACTTGATTTCCTCTCATAAAGCTTCAACCAGAAGACTATATTCTAGCAAATGGAAAAGATTTTCTATCTGGGGTCAAAACAGAAACATTGACCCTTTTTCTGTGCCTATTTACTCTATCTTGGAATTCTTGGCGGAACTCTTCCAACAGGGTTCAGCTGCAGCAACCATTAGAGTACAACTCATTGCAATTTCAAATTTCCACACTGGTGATCCTACTTCGAACTTAATGCCACACAGGTTGTGTAGAGCCTTCTTGAAGGGTGCCTCCTTATTAAGACCTCCCTTTACGGAACCCCTTCCTCCTCTGGATTTAAATTTTGTTCCATCTCATCTAACTTTACCACCTTTTGGACCTTCTGCATCTTCAGACCTCAAGTTCCTTTCCTGGAAGGCCATTTTTCTAGTTGCTATAACATCTGCTAGAAGGGTATCAGAGTTGCAAGTCCTATCTATCAAACCACCATATCTGATATTTCATAAGGATAAGGGTATCCTTGCGAACTAATCCATCCTTTTTACCTAAAGTCTTTTCTTCAACTAACATAAATCAATCTATTGAGCTTTCAATGTTTTTCCCTAATCACAGCAACAAGGCAGAATACAAATGACATCAACTGGACGTGCACAGACAACTCAGATTCTATTTGCATAAGACAAAAGAATTTAGAAAATCTGACCAGTTGTTCATATCTTTTTCAGACACAAAAAAGGGTAGGCCAGTTTCTAAAACTACCCTTTCCAACTGGCTCTCAAACTGCATTACCTTCATCTATACCTCAAACAATAAAGATTTACCATTCAAGGTTAAGGCTCATTCCACTAGAGCACTAGCTACATCTTTTGCCTTTCAGGCAGAATTCCTATGGATAATATTTGTGCTGCAGCTAGCTGGGCTACTCCTCATACATTTATCACACATTATAAAGTGGATTTGGCCTCCAGGGACAGGGCCTCCTTTTGGTCCACTGTGCTTAAAGGTGTACTCTCGTGAGCCACCCAGGGAAAACATGCTAGGGATGCTGTCCCATCATTGTAAGAATGAAGGCGAGATAGGACAACATAAAATAAAGAAGTTATGTACTCACCATAACGTTCCATGTTTGTTGTCCATCTCGTCATTCATTCTTACGAACCCTCCCTCCTTCCCCCATCCAAGGACTCCTTGTGGACCTGGTGGATGTCTTACTCCTTTCAGGAGTTCCTTGCTTCAGTTTATTTCTCCTATTCCATTGGGGATAGCATATATTTGTGTGTGTGTGTGTGTGTGTGTGTGTGTGTGTGTGTGTGTGTGTGTGTGTATATATATATATATATATATATATATAAATGTATATGTGTATATATATATATATATATATATATATATATATATATATATATATATATATATATATATATATATGGGTCTACTTTCATATATATATATCGCCGACACACATGTTCCCGACCCCAAACAACCGACAACACACCACACCGACAACTCAACATACCGAACACCAAAACACTGACACAGAAACCGCCAAATACACATTGCACACAACAACATATCCACTAACCTTAACCTAAACCCTAACCCTAACGTCCGACACTTAACCTAACTCACTTAACACACCCCTAAATCTCAACAACGTCACTATCGCACACTCACCCTACCTGCACCCTAACCCTAACTCACTTAACACACTAAACCTCAACACCGTCTCTATCGCACACTCACCCCACCTGCACCCTAACCCTAACTCACTTAACACACCCTAAAACATTCAGCCCGTCACTCTCACTCCACCGCATTCTAACCCTGACACACTTAACACTACCCTACACAGCTCTCGTCACTTCCACACACTTACCTCACGGAACCCTTAGTCCGACACCACCGCACACTCACCTTTCCCACACACTATCCTAAAATCCCTCAGTATCGTACACTTACCTGTCCGCTCCCCAATACTACATCTTTCACTTTCGCTCACGCTGCCGTTGTCGGTCTCTCAGCAACCTACCTGTTCGGTCTTCCGGGTGTCGGTAAAGTGGCGCTTCGGTCTATGAAAGTAGACCCATATATATATATAGTTCATTACAATTTCTTTGGTAGCAGTTGCAAACAAGATCTGGGGAGTTGCACCATTGCATCATGGGATACTTACTTGCCACAAGCCAAGTTTGAGTCTTTCAGTTGTGTATTCAGCCGAGACGGAGCCAAGGATGTAAGAATGAACGGCAGGATGGGCAACAAACATGAAACGTTACAGTGAGTACATAACTTCTTTATTTAAAAGATGCTTATCACATTCATATTCATCAATACATACAATTACAAAGCACTATAAGCTTGATTATTTCTCTGTATACAGATCAAACTGTGCTAGACAATTCTCTAAGGGCTCCTGGGCCATTCTCCTTCCACCTACCAGATGTACTTGGCTAAAGTAATCTACTCATGTAGCTGAGGCTACTTCAGCAGTGATCAGTGTGATGAATGTAGTGTAATTGTGTAAGTAAAACTTACCATAACAGTAGATGTTTGAATGATCACTGCTGCAGTGGCCATTCCCTCCCTCCATCTCCCTTATTTTTTGTTGTGTTTTTTATGACGGGATGTGGACATTTATTTTTTTGCTGTCCCTAGCATTGTCATTTCAGGACTTTGTCTCCCTTTGTTCTCTGGCAAGAAAACTCTGAAGATCTTTGTGCCCAAAGTTGTCTGACAGTTTGGAAAGGTGCCCTGAAACTTTAGAAGCTGATTATAACAGCTGGCTAGCTGTTATATCTTTGACAGGATGTAACTCCTATAGCTATGTCTACTGCAGTAGTGATCACTATTGTTTTGGTAAGTTTTCTTACACAACTGTAGTTTTCCTCTACTTTTTGAGAAAGTCTTGAAGAGTTTTGCTTTCATGCAGCTTTGTTCCTATCCATAGGAATATGGTTTCCCTTGTTTTTTGGGAAAGCAAAATTGTGGCTTGTGACTTTTTATTAAGTACAGAATAATAACTGTGAAGAAATCAAAATGTAGACATGCCCTTTGTAAGATTAAATACACCGCAAATACTTTCTTGCCCAGGAGACAGCAAAATAGAAAAAAAGCTGCAGCAGTTGTCATTGTACTGCCATCCACTATCTTGTATTTTATCTTCTTTCATTTTTTAAAAAGGTAAAGCTGTAAAGTGAATCCTAGATATGGGCTGTCATTCTACAAAAGTCATCCTTGATTGCTTCAGAATGTAAAATATAACTGTTTTTACTCAGTGAAATTGAGTCCTGATTTCTCTTTTTCATGTTTGATTTTAAATAAAGGCAGCCTTTTTGATATTTTATTCTAGAAAACTGTAGTCTTATTTCTGGTAGTACAAATTTAGTTAGGAAATAAGTTCTGCAAATATGTGCAAGGGATAGTTCCTGTTTCCAAGAGATGTCTGCATCTCTAACAAAAGAAAAGACAAGTGAAGAATCTTATACATTTTTTAAATTTATTTTATTATTTAACCTTTTGTTGGCCAGGTTACTCTCACTATGCTTGTGGCATCTTTGCAGGGGAGACCCCAGATGGCATTTATACTATTATAATATTGGTGGAAATTTGGCCAGGACATCAGAGAAATTCCCCTACTTGTCATTGTTCAAGTGGGACCCATTTTGGAGGAGCATGTCATGTTTCTATTCCAGGTGCAGAGGTGGACCAGAGAAATAGGAAGGTAAATGGAGAGAGGAGGAGATGATGGAATGGTAAAAGAAATAAAGAGAGAAAGCAAATATTGAGACCGGAGAATGAGTGCATGATTCTGAGGAAATGTTTCAAAGAAACCTGTTTGATGGAGATGAGTTAGCAAATGATAGATATATAATTAAAACCCTCCAGTTGGGAGGGTTGTGGGATGATTTACTTAAAGAAATAGTGTTGCAGAGTGAGCCAGAAGATGTTTTCTGAGAAGGCATTATGGAGAAAATGCAAAAGAATGATGCAGAGACAAAGCTGAGGAATAATGGTGAGAGAAAAGAAAACAAATGCAGAGAAAATAAAAGAAGGCAAAAGTGGAGTAACCGAAGAGAAGGCAGAAGAAAATTAAAAATGGAAGTAAGTGGTCCATATTCAAAATAAAGAAGACAAAGAAATGGACAGGTATGAAGTGGAGGATAATTTAATAGCTCCTTTGGGTGTAAAAGCATATGAAGTAACAGCATTTATTCTTATTAACCAGAGACATATAGTGACATTATATTTGACTCACTTCCACAGCAGCACAAACAAATATCCGAAAATCCAAAAGAAGTTGTCAGGCTCCAGATGAATAACAGCAAATTTATTGTAGAACAGTAAAACAAACAGATATTCCCAGTTAGCGCTTTCGTCTCACTTCTATTAACTCTGAGACTTCTTCAGACTGATTATTTCTGGGCACACCCAACACTTTACATACTAAAAAATCACATGATACAAAATGTCACATGACTATTATAAAAACATATACACTTTTCGTACATAAACATTTGTATCAATAAATTAGTGTTTAAGCCTCTTCCTTTTTAAATACATTACAAATTCCTCTCTGTTATTGAGACCTGGTGGAAAACAGACATTAAGCCTGACTTGCCAACAATATTCTAGCCAGCCTAGCTCTTCCTCAATATTTACTATATTAAGACTGTTAGAAAGTGCTTCCAAAACTATAAATTTAAATTCAATCTTACATTTATTCATCTTATAGTGTTTGCTTCATGCATTCTTTTCATCCCCAGTTTGAACAGCATACTTATGCTCATATATCCTTCTATATAACTCACTAGTAGTTCTTCTCACATAAAAGGGTTTACATTCTACACAAAAACTCAAGTACACTATAGTTTTAGACTTACAACTGAATAACCCTGGAATCTTAATTATGTTTCCTCCCATCTCTACTTCATCAGTGTCTCTGTAAATATATTTACACATATTGCAATTCAGACACTTATACATTCCACATTTTTGTTTCTTGTCTTTGGGTTTATTCAATTTGCCTTGAAAAAAAAATTGTAATTTTTAGCTGTTTTCTGGGTGAACTTTGGCTGGTCCCCTAGCTTCTGAAGCAATTCACTGTTAGTTCTAAATATACCCCAATTCCTATTTATTACTTTTTTATAGCTTGAGCATCTACACTATTTTGTATAGCCACAGACGTTCCATATATAAACAGAAATCTCTGATCTAAAATAGGTCATTTTGTTCTTCCTTCAATTTTTTCTTCTAATATTTTATTCACCTCTGTTTCTGGGTATCCCCTTTTTACTGTTTTATCACAGAACAAATTTGCTTCTTCTACAAAATCTGCTTTTTTCATTAACCTACTTATTCTAGACAACTGTCCTTTGACTATATTCGTTTTTGTCTTTTTGGGCTGCCTACTAGAAAAATGCAAGTACATATTGTTTTGTACTTCCTTTTTATATATCCTAGTTGCTAACTTGTTATTTTCTTTGTACACAGTTAAATCTAAAAAAACTAATCTCCTTTCTATTAACATGGTGGATAAATTTCAAATATGTGCAGATATTATTTATGTAAGTGAGAAACTCTTCAAATATTTCATTCTTCCCTCTCCACACAATCAAAACATTATCAATAAATCTCAACATTAGTATGATGATGTTTTTATATTTGCTTTCTAATGTATGCATCACTTCCCATCCATGCATAAAGACATTGGCATAGCCTGGGGCCAATGATGTCCCCATTGCAACTCCATTAACTTGAACATAAATTTCATCATTAAATGCTATATAATTTTAATTCAGCACAATGTCAATCATTTCCTTCAATACCACTACTGTATTGGGAGAATACATTCTATTATGTAATAATTCCATTCTAACTATGTCCATTCCTTCATCATTAGGAATCATTGTGTACAAGGACTTATCAGGCGTCACAAGCAAGTCCTCTTTATTTACAACCAGTCCTTCTATCATTTTAAGGAAGTCAAGACTATCTTTCACATAAGTTGAGTTGCATGGAATAACTTTTTGTAGATGTTTATCCACAAAAACAGACATACCTTCAGTTTTAGTATAGGCACTGGACGCAATTGGCCTTAGTGGGGGTTCATCCAAGTCCTTATGGATCTTGGGTATTCCGAATACTTCACTAATCTTAGGATTCACATAAGCAAGATTATTTCTAGTTCTTTCATCTATTCTTCCTGTAACCAACCATTCTTCCAAACAGGAATCTGTCAGACTGTACCCTTTTTTCACCTCACTCATAGTGATTTTTCTATAATATTGTTGGCAAGTCAGGCTTAATGCCTGCTTTCCACCAGGTCTCAATAACAGAGAGGAATTTGTAATGTATTTAAAAAGGAAGAGGCTTAAACACTAATTTATTGATACAACTGTTTATGTATGAAAAGTGTATATGTTTTTATAAAAAAAAGGTTTTTATAATAGTCATGTGACATTTTGTATCATGTGATTTTTTTAGTATGTAAAGTGTTGGGTGTGCCCAGAAATAATCAGTCTGAAGAATTCTCAGAGTTAATAGAAGTGAGACGAAAGTGCTAACTGGGAATATCTGTTTGTTTTACTGTTCTGTAATACATTTGCTGTTGTTCATCTGGAGCCTGACAACTTCTTTTGGACATTATATTTGAGACTGTTTTTTTCCAATGGAAAATTTTCTTAGAGAATATGAAAAAAAGAATGACTTTAACGCATGGAATCTTTATGTGATATAGCAGTTAACAGGGAAACAAAAAATACAGTTCATGTACAGTTTCAAACAGAGGTAGAAAGAGAGACTTTGAAGGGACATTTGAAAGCTTTATGTAAAGAAGAACTGGGCATTGCAAGTTTATGACAAAAGTAGTTTATGGATTGGTGGCTGGGGTTATAATACTGTGCTAAAAATAGAAAGGGAAAAAATGATGCATACACCAAGCATGGATATGGGGATAGTAGTGTTGTAAAATACTGGGGAGACCCCAAAACATGTTTTTGTGGAAAAGAAGGATATTTGATAAGTAACTGTGACAAAACAAAATGTTATATATGTGGAGGAAATGGGACATGTTGCAAGAAACGTGAATTGAAATGTTATAAATATAACAAAATTGGACATTTGTGGATGGATTGCAAAAGTGAAAATAAGAGTAAGGAAAAAGAAAGAGAAGAAAATAAAAAAGAGAAGAATTTTTACAATTAGAAATAGAAGAAAAATTAGATGAGAAAAAATAATATAGAGGACATAGAAAAAGGTTCTGAAATAAGTGATGAAGAGAAATTTAAAGGTAGTAAAATGAAAAAAAGAATTCTGTTGGTAAAATGGTAAAATACAGAACAAGAAAATTTAAAGGGGTACATACAAAAGAAAAAAAAGAAAGGAAATGGATGAAAAAGTGTATGCATATATGTATATATATATATATATATATATATATATATATATATATATATATATGAAATGGGGGCTTGATATAATGGTTAAGGTGTTTAACTCACAGATACAAGGTACAGTGCTTGATTCTCACCTTTAGGAAGGAAATTGGCTAGGCTTAGAATGGCCTATTAAACTAGCCTAGTAATTAGCTGTAATCTTATGAAACCATGAACCTAAGGAAAGGGAAAATGAAAATTTTAGAGTGCTTTCTGTAAATGTGAATAGTATTAAGAATTTAACAAGAAGAATAGGAATTTTGGAGTGGTGTAATATGTGTGATATAGATGTAATTATATTAGAAGACACAATATTTTAACAAAGAAAGATTGCAGAGATAGTATGGGAAGTAAAGATAATCTGGAATTTTGGGAAATGAGAGATGTTCTCGAATATCTGTATTTTGTAGAAATACAATAACGATAATAGATGTAACTTTAGCAAAAATGGGAAGTTTAACCATCATAGATTTAAAATAGAAAGAACAATTATATATACTTATACATATACTAATTGTAAAGAAATGGAAAGCTTAGTTCATCAGATAAATATGAGAGACTTTAATTGTGATTTAAGAAGTAAGCATAAAAGAAAGGAAATGATATAAAAACACATTAGAAGTTATAATATGTAGTAAGTTAAAACTTTGGGAGAAAATTCATGGACTTAAAAAAGGGGCATGTATAGATCTGAACTGGTTTGTTTTATGGTAGCACAAGGTTTAGTTATAGGAGAAAGGGAGGTAGTTGAATCAGTATTTTCTGATCTTGCAATATGGCTAGAGGTAAAAGAAAACAAAGACTATATAAAGTTAGGCAAAGGAATAGAAGGGATAAATGAGAAAGCATAGAATGAAGAAGCACAAAGTTTAATAAAACACTTATGGAAAGATCATATTGCTGTGAGAACATTTTATAAATATTGGTCTGAATGGTGGATGATATTTAAGGACACACAAAAAATATTTTCTTTTTACAGTGGCCATGTGACATGAGAAAGAAGAATATAAAAGAACACGTAACTGTGCATTGGAAGGTTTAGAACATAATGCTAGAAAGTACTTTGACAAAGAAAAATAATTATGAAAGAAATCAAGAAAAAAATACAAGAACTATTATAAAACCAAAGATATTTTTTACAGTGAAAAAGAGAAGTAACAAGTTAATTAAGGAGATTAGTAAAGGAAGATGGTTGTAATGAGAGAAATGAAAAATGTAAAAGGAGAAATAGAACTCAGGAAAATATTATGAATATTGTAGGAGAATATGCAAAAGAAGTGTTTAAAGAAAAAAACAAGGAATGATAAAAGTTAACAGAAAAAGAGAATGAAGAGTTGGAAAAGGAGATTTCTTCACATGAGCTAGGTAAAGTACTAGGACAAGTAAATATAGATTTGGCTACAGGACCAGATGGAATAGGGTATGAAATGTATAAAAATGTAAGGGATTGCCAAATTAAATTTTTTGAATGAATAATGAAGGGAAGGTTTTATGAGAATTATGTTATGGGTGTGGAAACTTAAGGAATACTTAAAAAGGAAGAAGAAAAAGGCAATTAAAAACTAAAGACCAGTAATATATAATAATAATATAAGATGTTTTTGAAAATAAATAAAACAGAGACAAAAAAAAACTGGAAAAAAAAAATTATGGATAGCATATTTAGTATAAAGAGGAAGGGTTGTTAAAAATTATTAATATAGTTAGAGAAAGATGATTATATGAACTAAAAAGAAGCAAAAAATCATATTAGGAGACCTTAAGTCATTTGATACATTTGGGCATGAAATGTTATTGGTAATAATAAAAGAATATAATGTAAGTGAGAAAATTAGAAAAGTATACATGTCAACTTATAGCAGCAATAATAATAAAGTAAAATTATTTGTAAATAGTGGTTAAGCCAAGAGGTACATATGAAGAGTGGTGTAAGACGGGGTTGTCCAATGAGTTGTGTACTCTTTTGCATTAGTTATCAATGTAATAGCATGTAAAATAAGTTACAGAATGAAGGAGGCTGGGTATGTAACACCAGAGAGCTTAAGAATTCAGTTCTTTTAGCATATGCAGATGACATAAAAATAGTAATTGCAAAAAAAATTTGGATAAAATAAGTAATTTGCATAAATAAGTGTCTAGAAATGATAGAGATGTTTTAAATAAAGAGAAAATTAACAGGTATAAAATTTGGGAATAAAGATGTATGTAGAATTCAGTGTGTGAAAAACAAAGAAATAAAGCAAACCTGTTTTTTCTAGAGAACATGCAAATTGCCATTCAGAAAAAAAGGTTTGATTGATAAATTCAGCACTGATAGAAAAAATGCATGCTTAGCAAGTGCATTTATGTTGCTAAAAGTATTTGCAAAGGAATTATTGCAGATATTTTTTTTCATTTATATGGAATGCTCGATTAAACCCAGAGGAGTTGTGTATGTAAATGAAGAAGGAGGTTTAGGGTTAATTAACCTACTGGTAGATCCTGCATTATTAAATTTGTACAAAGTGTTAAAGTGAATAAATGAAAAAGATGAGATTAGTAGGAATAGTGTATAAATACAAGTATGATAAATTTGGGGTATGGTAAAAAAGAGAAAATGAGTATATAAACAAGGAAATAAAATATTACCAAGAAAAAATGTTTGTGGAAAATAAAAACTGATGATATAAAAAAAAAGACAAATGTATGGTATGAGAATGTAATGATAAAACATTGCTGTGTAAAACCTTGGGAAAATTTAACAGATGAAAACATTGTTTGTTTGTGTCTTTTGGCTTTTCCCGGTTAGGGGTCGCCACAGCAGAACTCCGGTCCACTAATGATTGGCAGTAGATATTTACATGCCGAGTTGCTGACCCTGATGCACAACCTTCAATGAAGGTACGCCCATTCACGCATGTCTCCACACAGAAGACGCTCTAGCTGAGAATCGAACAGGACAACGTCTTACTGTGAGGCGACAACTCTACCACAGCACCACCACCGCAGAAAACATTAACACTGTAAAAATAAGAAACAAATAGTGTAATCAGAAAGTAGAATCAATATTTATAGTGAAGACTGGTAATAGATAAATTGCCAGTAAAAAGAAATATGCCATGTAAGAGGAAAAGTGGTTGAATATGTTTGCATTATCAAGAAGAAGAAACTACAGAACATGTTTTTTTGAAATGTAAAGGAGTAAAGCAGGCATTTATATCATAACATCAAAACCGACAACATCGATCGCTCACATGAGCGAATATTCACATACTCAACAATGGTATTATGAGGGACTGTGCCCCCACACCCCCTGCTAAATATATATTCCTACTCCGAGATCGCACTACAGAGAGGAGAGGGAAAAAATCCTGATCTTCACTGTACCACGAACAAAATTAATAAACTTTGAGGATGTGATTTTTCACTCGTGAGCATTCAACGTTGTTGGTTTTGATGTTATGATATAGACCCTAAATCAGATATGTGGAAAACTAAGTGAAGAAGATTTTTTGAAGATATAAAAGAAGTGAATAAAATAAACATGGATTATGATTAAATATGGATATTATAAGAATAGAAGTTAAGAATATGTTAAAAAGAGTAAATAAAAGTTAATCTGATATTGTTAATCCTCGTTCTTTCCTTACGTATGGGTATCTGTTCCGACCTTGGAACTAAGACAGCCATTTTCCAAGCTCGCGTCAGCTACAAACTCTCGAGTTAAACTCTTACCCATAATTCCCCTCTCCCTGTTACCTCAGATTTTGTTTGCCGCATTGCCATTCGGTCGTGTCAAGCTGCTTCTCTTGAGCTAAGTATAGTTATTTGTTGTTAGAATAGTCATTTATATAACTTTTATGTCAGAAAAGTTTCTATTTTGTTGTCTCTTACCCTATCTCATCTAGCGACCATATTTTCTTGAGTTTTCTTCTCTTTACTTTACAACTTTTTACCGCAAGGTATTTCTCCCTTACCATCGTTGGTAATCTTCCTTTCTTCATACCTTTGGGTATTCTTTTGTACCATTGCTGGTACCCTTTCTACTTTTCCCTTTTTTCTATCATGGCGGATAAGAAAGGTAGTCCGGGTTTTAAAAGGTGTTCTGATTGTGGACACAAATTACCTACATCTGATGCACACTCTTTGTGTGTTTATTGTTTGGGGGCATCCCGCTTAACTGTTGATCCACCCTGCAATATTTGTGAAATCTTTCTAACAGAACCTTGTTAGAAAGGAAAAATAAGTTGTTGCTGAAGGGACTTCTCAAATCTCCCTTTTCAGAGGCTATTTCTGGTTCGGAGGCTTCAACCCCTCCTAGAGCCCATAAGAAAATTTTGGATGTTCCTACTAAGGCCAAGTCTTTGCCTTCGCCCCCGGCTGGGGACTCCCACCAACCAAAACCTAAAAAGGCTAAAGTTTCTGCTCCAGAGCTCACTCAGTCAGCCCCAGTGCTTTCAGTGTCTAGACCTTAGGCACCGAGGCCTTCGGCACCATCAGTGATCTCGGCTCCATCTTCTCCTGCAGCCTTCACTATATCGGCATCGAGGGGCTCCTCAGTTCAGACTGTTATGACTACTGTATCAGCACCAACCATTCAGTCAGCACAGACCTTGACCACGTCAGCTCCGACACCTTACTCAGAACCGATGCTTCAGTTATTGGCTCCAATTTTGTCGGTTCCAGCTTTGGTACCGACAACCACTTCAGCACCAATCCTTGTGTCAGTGCAGACCGTGACCTCGGCACCAATGATTTCCTCGGTGCAGACACTTTGGTCCAGTCTGTCTCGGCATTGTTGTTCTCGGTGCAGACTGATGAGATAGGCACCGAGCTTGTCTCTTCTGTGGACAGACCTGTTTCTCCCTTAGTCTCCGTGAGGTCCACTAAAAGCCTTTCTGAACATGACATGTTGCGTCTTCTGGATCAAGTGCTTTTGGCCAGAGGTATCCCACCCCCCCAGGACCTATCCTTCCTTGGGAGGTGATCACCCATCTCCACAGACCCCTTCTTATTCTCCTCCTTCATTGCCTTTGAAGTCCATTGATATAGCACAGTCTTCTCCCTCTGTGGTTCCCTTTATGGATCTCATTAAGGAGCTGCAGTTGCCTTTGTGGCAGGAAAGTTTTGCTATGACCCAGGATGACAGTTGTGACATGCATAATTTGCTGCTCCACAGCCATCCGGGGACTCCGAGTTGGCTGGCTGAGCCACTTTGGGGAGCGGTGACCCCTGTCCAGGACACTCACCCCTCTTCAGGTGGACCAGCCTTTCAACTGATGGAGAAAGCTTTCACTTCTGCTGGCATTACTGGGCTGTGTATCCCCCCACCCTCCTCTGGTACACTGGTTTCACAAGTCGCACCTAGTGGTCACTGGGTGCAAGGGCCTCAGGACATATTCCCACAGGAAACCCCCTTTCCGCTGTCTTCCCCAACTTTTTCCTCTGAGGAAGTCCACTGGAAAAGTTTGTGTAAGAGGAAACAGATGGACTCCACAGAGGAGTCACTCACTGAAGACACGGACTTTGATGAGGGGGTAGGATCCCCTCGGTCACCCTCTGAGGTATCCTTTGCTGATATCCTCAAAATCCTTAAACAGAGAGGTGACTGGCAGCCCTCTAATCTGACCTCTGAGGAGTCTGTGTTTCTGCAGGCTTTTCGTGCTTGGCCCCCTACCTCCTGGGTTACTCCACCTGCTGATGAGCTTGTCCGGCTCATGCTGCGGCATGCGTGGAAGGCTCCTGACACCATTGAGGCTATTTCCTGGAGGCCAGATAAGATTTTGTCCCCTCTTGCTATGGATCCCCATTGGTCTAAAGGTCTTCCTGTGGATGCCCTGGTGGTGGCAGCCACAACAAAAAAGGATCTGGCGGAAAAAGAAAGCCAGACTGTCCATCCGCCTAACAAAGAGTCCCAGGCCCTGGAAAGGATAGGGAAATGCCCCTTTGCATTAGCAACCTTTACAATCAGGTCCCTGAATTATATGACACACTTTACCAGGCTTCAAAGGGATCTGATTTCCGAGCTCTCTGAAACCTTGGCTGGTGCCGTGTCTGATGAGGTCCATGACAAAGTGGCCTCTCAGCTGGCCACCATTGAGTGAATATCTAACTCCTCTATGCGACTGATATCTCGGGCATCAGAAGGAGCAGCTAGAGAGGCGGGTTCAGCTGTGGTCTTGAGACGATACGCCTGGATGCGCTTGTGCAATTTTGCGGAACCCTTTAAGGCTTCCTTTCTTAATGCTCCCATTGAGGCCTCTTCGTTGTTTGGACCCAAAGTTAAAAGCACACTGGCCAGATGTGAACAGGACGGTAAGACCCTTTCTGCTGTAGGTGTCCGTTATTTTTCCCCTCAACGTGCTTTCTCCCAAAACCAAAAGAGTGGGAAGATATGGTTCAAGAAATCTTAGGGTCCTTTCTGTGACACAGGCTGAGTTCGCCCTTAGAGGCAGAGTGGGAAACTCACAGGGAAGATGCTCCTTTTGGGGCAGAGGGGGTCAGCGTAACCAGGGTTCCAGGGACTCTTTCCCTGGCCAACCCTACCAGCGCTCCTGAAGAGTGGCCGAACTCCTTTCCTCTGGAGGTGGTTGGGGTCATTTCTCCTTGTACCCTTCTACCTGGCTAACCATCACCAGTGACTCTTGGGTACAAAGGACTATAACCAGAGGTTATTATATCCCCTTCGATCTTTGTCCTGTCCCTTCAAAAAATCTTCCCGACATTCCACCCAGTCAAAGGGAAGAAGCAGCACTAGAAATAGAAAAGCTGCTAAGAAAGAGTGTCATCCAAATAGTCCCTCCAGACCAGATAGGATCCGGATTCTACTCAAGACTATTTTTGTTGCCAAAGAAAACAGGGGACTGGAGACCAATTTTGGATCTCAGTGTATTGAACAAGTTTGTGAGAGTACAAAAATTCCGGATGGTCACAATACAGTCTGTCCTCCCGCTTTTGGAAAAAGACGATTGGATGTGCTCGATAGGTCTTCAAGATGCGTACTACCACATGAAGGTGGACAGGCCATCAAGAAGATTTCTGCGCTTCTGTGAGGGAGCCAGACACTACCAGTTCAGAGTACTGCCCTTAGGGCTCTCTACAGCCCCCAGAGTGTTCACAAAGTGCATGGCAGTCGTCACAGCTCACTTGTGACTACAAGGATTCCAGGTGTTTCCATACCTAGACGACTGGCTTATTTCCGTCCCCACCAGACATCTACTGGAAGAAGCTGTGGCATACTCTCTCCTCGCTGCACAAAAGCTAGGCATAACCATAAACTGGCAAAAATCCAATCTCACCCCATCTCAGTCCACAGAATTCATAGGGGTTATCTTGGATACAAAGAACTGCAGAGCTGCTATTCCAGAGCACAGAATCTTAAGGATAAAGCAACAACTGATTCCAATCCTTTCAAGGGAGAAATCCACAGCTCACTCTGTCCTACAGCTGTTGGGTTCCATGGCAGCCTCCATCACCATTGTTCCCCTGGCCAGGTTTCATATGAGGCTTCTGGAATGGCTACTGCTCACCCAATGGTATCCCTTTCAGCATCCTCTTTCAGCCAATATTCGCATAACCCATAGGTGCAAACAGGATTTAAATTGGTGGATGACATACAATCTGTCACAATGGTCGCACCCCCTTCTCTCCCCAGCGACCCAGGGCTACAGTGACCACAGTAGTCTCTCCTGATGTGGGGGGGGGCTATGACAGGGACAGAGTCAAAGCACTTGGTCCTAATTGGAGGTCCAACGTAGTGCATGCTTCATCTCATCCATCCCCTCCTGCCATCTGGGACGCGATTCATTCAGATCAACTGCACGTGCGGTGGTCTGTCATCAACAAAAACAAGGGGGGGCTATCTTACCCTTTGTTGAGAGGCCATGAATAATCACATTGCCACAGTAGTCAGAAATCCTTCTATGTGGCACACCTCATCACAAAAGGTTTCTCATCCAGGAAAAAAGAGGTTAGGATTTCTGGACTACTGTGGTGATGTGATTATCAAAGGAGAGACTACTGTCCACTTGTGTCCCAAGGTCTCTTATCACACTTTCGGTGTTAAGCAGACTACCGCCTATGTGGTAGTTCATGGGTACAAAGTTTTTACCAAAAGGGATGACAGTGCAGTTTTTGGCATTGAGCTTGAAGCCATGGGCTTGACACCAGGCATCTGTCTCAGTGAGGCCCTTTTGTAGGATGTCCACATCTTTAGGAGTTTCGATTATGGCTCCTAGTTTGCAGTCATCTGCGAACTTTGTTAGCCAAAGACCTTCTGTGTTAGCCTGTACTTCAGAGCAGTAGATACCAAACAGGGGGGACCCAGGACTGAACCCTGTGATAATCCACTTGTCACTGGTCTGAACTCGGATTTGGAGTCTACAACTTTCACAGTGTGGGTTCTGTCAGTATGCCAGTTGGCAACCCATCTTGTGACGTAGGGATTTACTGAGTTTATCTATAATTCCAGAGAGTGGGGATGGTGTTGAAAGCCTTGGCGAGATCTAGATAGGCTGTTTGAACCACCTTACCCTCATCTACGGCTTTGGTGACTGCTTCAAAGAAGTCTATCAGGTTTAGGAGACATGATCTGCCTTTTGCAAACCCAAACTGGGTGGGGTCCAGAGTTTGGAGATTACCAATGTCTTTGTTTATACATTCCAGGATGATACGTTCCATGGCCTTGCAGACCAGGCTCATTGTGCTAATGGGATGGTAGTTCCCGGGGTCCGTGGTGGCTCCCCCTTAGTACAAAGCCTGAGGTGAGGCTATGATTGAAAATAGTACTTAGGTGGGGTGCCAATTCATTCTGTAGTTCATGTAGAACGCAGCCTGGGATGTTGTCAGGTCCCATGGACGCTGTGTTCATGGCTTTGGAGAGTGTGGTTTTTACCTGTGCAGCCGTGATTACAGGAACTTTGCATTCTTCCGGTGTAGAGATGGGCCCTTTAGGGGGTGAGGGGGGGGGGTAAAGTTAGCACTGAACCTGTCTGCCAGAATGTTGGCAATATCAGTTGGTTCTGTATATTTAGTGCCATTGTGTTGTAATTCAGAGCAGATCTGAGTGTTGCCATTGAAATTCTTGGCATAGCTATAGAATGCTTTGTGGTTGTCCTTAGAAACAATGGCGATTTTTTTTCATAACTAGCTGTGGAAGATTTTATGAAGGATTTCAGCTTCTTGCTCAGGCTGACCAGGGAGTTCCTCCAATCATGGGAATTTACTCTTTTTTGCAGCAGTTTCTTTCTTCTGTTGTAGAGTTTGTTTATGGCAGGGGACCACCAGATTGATTTCCTTTTTTTGGAGGATAGCATCTTGGTTCTGTTAGGGATAGAACGATACATGCACTTGTGTAAGTGCCTTTAAAGTGCATTTGTGTAGGATTCAGCAGTCTTACCTCTATTGTCCATCTGCATGGGTGTCGTGAAGTTTGCCACTTCTGTCTTAAGAAACGTGAAGTTGGCTATGAAGAAATATTTTACGGTGGTTTCCCTAATGGCTGGTGGGGGTGGGATGTGGATATCTAGGGTGATTAGCTTGTGGTCGGATGTGATCAATGAGAAATTGACCTCTGGTGTAGAACACCGGTTGCCCATGTTGGTAATGACCAGGTCTAGGATATTGCTGCCCCTGGTGGGGGTGTGGAAAAGTTGATCCAAGGCGTTGGAATTTATGAATTCTAGAAAACGTTGAGCAAAAGAGTTGGTACATGAGTAGTTTTCTCAGTTAATGGTGGGGTACTTGAAATTACCCATTATTAGGGTGTTTGGTTGTACCCTAATATTTTCCAGTGTATCAAGAAATGAGGAGTGGGAATCCTGGGGCATGGTGGGGAATCTGTAGCAAGCTACAATTTGGATTGTGGTCTTGCCCAGAGTTAGTTGCACTTGGATAATCTCGGATGCATTATGCTGAACAACTGGCCTGGAGGTGTGGATATCCTTAATGAATATGGACATGTCTCCACCTTTAGCATTTCGGTCCAGGTTAGGTGGCCGAAAGGTGTGGTATAAATTATAGCCTGGTAATGCAAGGGGTGCTCTCTGGAGCCTTGAACCAAGTCTCTGTCACTGCACAGATGTCAATGTTCTCAATTTTAAGGAGTGCCTCGAGTGAGTGCATTTTGAGGTTTCAGTGGCTGTTAAAGTTTCCTGAGTAATTTTTTGGAGTTGTATCATATTGTTAGATGTGCAAGTGAGAGTGGAATCATCTGCAAATTGTATTAGGGTGGCCTGTTGTGTGGATGTATAGAGGGTGTTGAAAAATAATGTAGAGTAGGGGACCAAGGATAGAGCCTTGTGCTTCACAGGTGGTGACTGGGAGGTAAGGAGAGAGCGTGGAGTGCCATTTTACTGACTGATACCTATTGGACAGGTAGTTTTTTGAACTACAGATGGGTGGGCTGAGAGAGACCTAGTGATTGCATTTGAAGTAGGTTTGCTGTAACAAATTGTGTCGAAGGCTTTAGACAAGTCTAGAACTAAGGAAGAGACTAATTTTTCATTATCTCTAGCTTTATTGACAGTATCTTTTTAAGATAGAAGGGCAGTGCTAATACTGTGGTAAGGACATAAGCCATACAAGTTCTTCCTTGCAGGAGATAGTGTAGTAATTGTTTTTGAAAACATTTTTCAAGTATCGTGGTGATTGCTATAGGTCTGAAGTTGTTAATGTCTATGAATTTCCCCCTTTGTGCAGAGGGTTAACATGTGCCGACTTTTTCCAGACAGAGGGAACATAAGATTCCTGGATTGACCTATTTATAAGGATTGAGACAGGATAGGCAATGCTAATGGCTGCTGTTTTTAGGTACTTGCTTGGAAGATCATTAGCTGAAGAAGACCATGGTTTAAGTTTAAGAGTAGTTTTATATAGGATGTGAGCACGTGTTTGAAGGTGAAAGTGGATGTGGTGATACATGGTTGTTGGGCATGGTTGGGATTAGATGTTGAAGAATCCTTGGTTAGAGATTATATACTATCTATAAAATAAGATTTGAACTGTATTACGGTTTCAAGTGGTGAGTTATCTGGAGACGGTTTTGGGTTGAATTTTTGGCCTGGATTGACCCTCATGTCAAATTATAACTCTGAGTCCATTTATAGCCAGTATAAATCAATTAACAAAGAGATACAAAGTAAAACAGGTTTTCTGTCATTTCCTGAGGCTAAATAACTGGCATATGCATTATAGTCTACTAGTCAAGAAAAAGGGGACGGTGATTAACTTGGTAAGAAGTCCTTAGAATGCACATAGTACATCACTGAAAATTTCGATCACAGAGCAGGCACGTTTTTGACTGATTAAAGTTAATACACAGCAAGATTTTTCATGATAAATGTGCTTACATTACACAGTAACAAAATTCTCAGTAAACTTGTAGGAGTAGGCCCTTGAGGCAAAGCTCTTACAGTGTCGTGGTCAGATGTAGTGACCGGAGGCTCTGAAATGAAAGAAAGAGAAAAACTCTTCTAAACTGTAATATTATATTGAGGCAATAAAGTTCATATTTTTCTACTCTTGCTAGCCTTCTGACACTGCCTGCATTTCTTGCAGTACACTGTCGCATCTTATGCAATGCCTGTCTAATAAAGATTTTGTAGTTGTAATGGCTAAGGGACTTCATCCCCATATGACCTGAAAAAAAGGAATATCATGGGATAGGCCAGAAGTTATTTTTGGTAGACCCTTGGGATTTCCTGCTGCTATAGCACTTCTCCCTCTTTTTGCCCACCTGGAGTCCATCATCTGTATAATAATCCCTTGCTGCATTATGCAGACTTACCTCTGCCCTTCAGAATCAGGAGCTTGCTTGACTACCTTCCTCAAGTTCTGCAGAATGGGATCCGAGAGATCTTTCTTTCTTTTGTCTATCTTTATGATCGTCCT
Source organism: Protopterus annectens (assembly GCF_019279795.1). NCBI lineage: Eukaryota > Metazoa > Chordata > Ceratodontiformes > Protopteridae > Protopterus > Protopterus annectens. The sequence goes on along the minus strand of NC_056729.1, from coordinate 61,781,463 downwards.
CAGTTTCCTCTCTAACTGAAGTTAAGTATAATTAACAACTGTCTTTCAGATTCAGACTTGGTGCTAGCAACAATCTCTCCCCTTAAATAATACCCATCCAGAGGAAGTTTGACAGCTTTCTATTACTATAGCTCATATTTCTGATTGGTGCTACTGTCTGTGTCTTCTTACTTGCCATAAGGTTCATCTGAATTATAACTTATTTATTTATCTGTTGACCGTGTTAGTCCCACTAGGCCATTTGTTTGTTTTTAGGGGAGACCCGAGGTGGTATTTATACTACAAGGGGGAAATTTGGGCAAGATACCAAAGATCTTCCCCTACTCTCTTTGATAAGTGCAGTGGGATCTTTTACATCCACCTCAGCTACCACCAGTTCAAGCAGGTATCACAAAATACTGCCTTTAGCTTATTTCCTTGCCCTCTGTTCCAGTCTAAGTAAACTCTGACCAGTGGTAGCTGAGAAGGTGAACCTCTCTTTGACCCTAACTGAAGTGGACTACCCAGGTAAGGAATGTTCCTCTCCAACAACTACAGACTTGCAATAGTTATGTCTGGCACAGTATCTTTTTAGCAGTGATTTATTTACCCTTTGCCTGGATAGGTTGAATGCTCTTGTGATAATGTGGAGAAACTGCATTTTTAAGACAACCCACCACTTCCTTGTTGCCACCTGAATTAACTTCCTCACATGGCTTCTGTTTCCACTCATTTTCTGTGAACATTTGAATCATACATTCCCCAGTTGGTTACAGTGGAAACATTTAATAGCAAGCTCTTGATATGTTCAGTAACCAGTGGCATTCTTCTTGGCCTGTGGAACCTAATGTAATGGTGTAGATTGCCCCCTGTGGGTTCATACCTACTCATATGCAGTTCTTGGTGATCCATTCCTGTGGAGCTGTGGCTAGATAGATTGAACCCTTTCTTCCAATCTGTTCAGTCAAGGTAAATTCCCATTCTGTCAGTCAGATTCTCATGTCCTGAGACAAAGTACTGCACACTTTCTCCCTTAGCCTAAGTTTTCCTAACACTTCAAAAATAGTAACTTGATATACCCACTCACCCACATATTAAAAACTTTTATAGTGAAATCGCTGACACTGTCTTATGGTTTTCTACTATGCTAGCTAAACTTTATTTCTGAAAGGTTTGGGTTTGAGCTTCCAGCATTCACAAGAAATAGTATTAACTTCAAAATAGTCTAGAAAATCAGACTCTGACACCATAATGGACTTACCAGCTTTGCCAGAAAGTAGAGGAGTTAAAAGCCTTAATCATTACTCCTCGTCAGTTTGGTGCAGATTGCATACCTGTTCAGATTCCCAAATAAAATGATCAACATCCTCCCCCTCTTCATACTGAGGAAACATTTTAGTACTTAAACTTGTAGTTCTGGATTTTCATTCCTACAGCTCATGTTCATTCAGTGAAGACTGAGCATGTCCTTTTCAATCTTATGCCACTTCTCTCTTTGTTCTTCTCTTCCTGACCATGGTCAGTTCCTGATGATTTTTTATTTCATTCTGTGTGGTGTTACACCATTTCATTCTCTCTGTTGCTTCAATTTCCAAGAGTGCAATCTGTAGCTGTGTTATCTTCAATACAAGCTCAATTTGAGATCTTTTGGGGACAAATTGTGTGATCCTTTTGCTGCACGATGCAGTCCTACAGTCCCTGTCAGCCTGTCTGTAGGTGCACTGAAATTAATTTCTTGCGTACACAAGACAGATGTTACCCCATCCTTGATAAGACCAGCATGTGGGGTCCTTTTGATATATGCTGTTTAACTCATAGATACACATAGATAATGAATCCCAATTGTGCCACTAACATTTTGGCATAACCTTCAAAGCTCATTTTGCCTGTTTCCTAACCACTCAGACTAAAAAGTAAATTAAATACCTTACATTATATACTGAATAGCAATGTTTAGATTTTTGCAGAATGTTTTTGGTCAGTTCTTATTAAAATGTGTGTGTGTGTGTGTGTGTGTGTGTGTGTGTGTGTGTGTGTGTGTGTGTGTGTGTGTGTGTGTGTGTCTGTGTGTTTTTGACAAATCACTGAGGGGATTGACGTCACTAAATTGTGACATGCATTGGAGTTTCAGACTTCATATCCTTCAGAAAAATGCATGCTAACACAAGTCCTATTATTTTAGCAACTTTCTAAGTTTATAAGAGCAGTATTTAAAATATGTCCCTACTTTTGTCCCCCCCCCCCCATTATTTTAGGTTTTGTCTAGATTTCTTGCAGTATGAAATTGAGTGTTTTGCTGTATACCTACTTTGTGGCTGCAAGCTGTACCCACACTTTTCAGTGACAAAACTGTTTTGTAGGCTGTATTAAGTTCAGTTTGCAAAATATCCATACTGCTGCAAACCAATTAGTATTCCACGGTACTAATCAATATGTGATCATTAGGAGCTAGGGTCTCTTGATTTGATCACTGACCTCCCAATATATGCACTCATCAGTTAGATTTAAACTGGTATGCATACATTTACTTCTGCTGTGGGATGTGATTGCCACCTGCCACACTCAAGTAAGCTTTACAGTGAACAAATGCAGAGCAGAGTTATGGTCACTTCCTGCCCAGGACTTTACCTAACTTGCTGTGAGCCCACTACTTTCCATTTCTCTCACCCACGATAACTGAAACTTGGACAAGATAATTTTGCACGCATACACATTCACACTTGCAAAATATTTCTTAAGCAGGACTAATTATACTATTCTATTACCACTGCCCCAGTGCCCTTTTACAGTAACGTATTGCCACCAGCTAGACCAGTTAAGTACATAGAGAATACAATTACTTTTCCTTCTTTCAATAAGCCAACCATAGCAGAATTGTTTAGTAGTTATAGTTTAAACTGTCACTTTTCATATAGTGGATACCAAATTGAGAGTATTTTTATAAACTAGTAAATAAATCACCAGCCACAAACTGTTGAAATCGAATAATAAAACTCTTTATTTGAAATACACAGATTGTTGTCAATTTTATTTAACATTACGTCTACTGCAATAAATCTCTGCACAAGGGCTGGGGGGAAACAAAGCAGTACTTAAAAGAACAGATGGCATTAGAAAAATACTGTCTATAGCCATTTTGCTTCTACTGCTAACCAAAAGATTTACTGTATTTGTCTGCCTCTGAGTTTTAAAAGCATTTAACAGTTGTAGAAAACTCATAGATACACATAGATAATGAATCCCAGGCACTCAGGTGTAGGCCTTTACCGTATTCAAGAAAAAAAAGTAGAATTGCTATACAGACCTCAGAAGACAAAGTGTAATTGCTGCTCAGAATTGTCTCTGAAGTTACACACACTAAGCTAAAGTAAATGTGCTGATTTTTCAAGAAAAAGGTTTTGATTTTAAATAAACACATCCTTCTCCACAATCATGCAACTCTGGGTGCAGCTGTTGCCCATTTCTAGTAAAATAGCTTTATAGTTTCATAGGTTGGTACTAAGCTATCTGCCCGAAGGCATATATTAGCCCAGCCACGTTGTGCGGTATTCACCGCCCCCTTTAGTAGTTCCCTAGACCCTTGTACTAGCAGCTAGTACCCTTGGCCCCTATCTAGTAGTGCTGTTGGTGTGATCCCCGGTGTGAACTTTCTGTTACCCATCCACTCATCAAGGTTCCTCTTGGAGTGATAGTGAGGTAATATGATAATATTAGATAATATGTGCTGCAGATGTGTGCAAAGCAAAAATGCAGCTCCTAATTACTGCTGCTTTTCTACTAATAAAAGACAACTGAAGAATATTATGCAGCTTTGTATACTGTACAACTTCCTCTGCAACTGTGCTGCATGTTCCTCTGAAAAACCGTCTATATTTCGTATAGTGTTTTGTACATTTACTTTAGCTCAGTATAGCTTTTTCATCTTTCATATTTGTATTTTTACAAAAAGATAGCTGCAGCTTTCTCATAGTGTGTCAGTCAGAAATTTGCATTTCAACTTGCTCATTAGTTGAGTTGGTGAGAGATTGAGTTCCTGTGGTGAATTCTTACATTCAAGACTTGCAAGATGGCACAGCTTTTGCTACACCTTTTTCTTATGAGATTCTTCACTGTTTTGATTGTTTTCTTCACTTGTCCTCTGCTTGTCTCTTTGACTGAAGGTAATGTAGATTAGACGTTATAAGCTTGACTGTACACAAGCACCCAGATATTTTGAATTCCTGACTTGTGTATTGTCTTACCATTATGTCTATTTTTACTAGGTCATATAAATATGGGGGGAGTCCTCAAGAATAGAGAGATGTGCTTATTAAACCTGTCGTTAAGGGAAAGGGGAGAAAGACAAACCCAGAGTCATATAGACCCCTAAATCTGCTTCCATTTTGTGGAAAAATAATGGAGAAGGTAATATTGATTAAGTTATTTTCAAAACTGGAAATGTTTGGACTTGAAACCATACATCAGCATGCAAATGTTGAAAAAAGATATATTACCACCTGTAACATGATGTTCTATAACAATAAAATAACAGCTATGAATGAAAAATTGTACTGTGATGTAATTTATATAGGTTTAACTGCAGCGTTTTACAGGGTCATACACAAAATGCTTACAAATAAATTACAGCAACTAGGTATTTATTCTTGATTAGATGGATAGCTGCATGGCTTGCAAACAGGACATGGCAAGTATTATATAGCACTTGGATAGGTGAGATTCTTGGGTGCTTTCAGGTGTCCCACAGGGTTCTGTCCTAGGCCCTTACTTGTTTAGATTGTATCTTTCAGACCTATCTTTTTTATTTGAGGTGTTCTACAGCCTGTATCGAGATGACCTGAGATTAGGTAAACTGATTACAGGTGTTAGAGATCGAGCATGTTTGCAAAATAATTTGACTAAATCAACCATTTGGGCACAGGAGAATAATATGTTGATAAATACATCAAAAACTACGCATATGAGATTTGGGACACACAAACTGAAAGGTGAATATTTAACACAGCACATGGTGATTCAAACTGTAGATTTATTTAAGGACCTGGGTATATGGGTTGATCCAGCTTTGAGTTTTTTTCTTATTATATCAGCCAATTGACTAATGATAGTTCTAGAACTATAGGTTGTATAAAAAGATTTGTAAAATCTAGGAAATCAGAAATGATAAAGTCATGGTTTGTTAATTACATTAGACCCAAACTTGAGTATGGAATAACAATATGGAAACCTTATAAGAAAACAGGCATGAATAAACTGGAAAGAGTACAGTGGAAATATACCAAAAGCATCCATGGATGTGACAGTTTAAGTTATTATGAAACACTAAAATATCTGAACTTGTACAGTGTCTCTTACAGATGTTTAAGAGATCTTATTCTGTGATATAGCGCATTTAGAGACAACTATCTCTGAGAATGTTTAGGGTTATCAAAATGTAGTAGAGAATTGTCAGACAACCTATGCAGAAGATTCTGTAGGAATGAGAAGTGTACTAACTGGTTCTCTGGGAGAGCAGCTGATACATGGAACAGACTACCAAACTACATTAAAGCAAGCACTAATTTAGATATTTTTAAGTACAGCCTGGACACGTGGGAACAGCTGTTCTGGTATATTGGCAGGCTAGAAGGGCATTAATGGCCGTGCTTGAAATATGTGTATGCATGTACTTATGCCACCACTGTTTAGTCCATACATTAGGCTTAAACAAGGTGACCATCTTGTTACAGGACCTAAACTGGGACACTTGAGTGTTGTCCCGGGAAGCCAGGTCTGGAATCTCATTCTCCCAACCTCCATGGGAGTGGAGATAGGGCAGCCATGTCATCTCACACCAGAGCAGGCAGGTTGGCCTCCCATTCTTCGCCAGGCACTGTGGGGATGCCGCTCTGTGAATAGCACCACCCAGGAGGCAGGAGGCCACATGCCAGGAGGCTTTAAGTGATGCACATTCGTCAGCGCCTGGCAACATGAGGATGAGAGACTGAGGTGTGCCACAAAAAGTGCAGAGATGGGGGGACCCAGGGCTGAGTTTGAAAGCCCTAGGTGCAAGAGGAAGTGGAGAACCAGTGTCACAGAAATCTGGATGAGGGACTGTCTGAGGCTTCATGGCCCAGCAGAATTCTGTGAGGCTGGGAAGATCCCACTGAGAGGCTCCAAGAGCATGCATAACACTGCATGATTTGGCAGCAGTTAGGAGATATGTAACCCTGGAAAAGAGCTCTCGCTCTTCTGGGTAGAAGTGGAACCCCAGAAGGGGTCAGTCCCGATGAAAGTCTGGAAGGGAGAGAGAGGTGGAAAGTGACTGGCACAGGGCAGCTCTCGCCTGGATGAGGGGGTATGGACCATGCCCCTTCTGAGATGGAAGTCTGGAAGGGGGACAGAGGCAGATAGTGGCAGGGCTGGACGAACTCCTGCCTGGGTGAGGTGGGGTCAGGCAGAGTTCCCCACAATGGAAGTCCTTAAGGGAGCACTAGGGCGGAGAGCAGCGAGGCCTGGAGAGCTCCTACCTTGGTGAGCGGGATCAGGCACAGCCCCCCCCCCATGATAGAAGTCCTTAAGGGTGCAACTGGTGGACAGTGGTGGGACCTGGAGAGCTCCTGCCTTGTTTAAGCCTAATGTATGGGGTCAGGCAGAGCTCCCCATGATGAAAGTCCTTGAGGAAGCACCAGGGTGGACAGCAGAGGGGCCTGGAGAGCTCCTGCTGGGGTGAAGGCATTCAACTTCACCCCATAACTGACAGCATCTTTGAAAAATCTCAAAGTCCCCAGAGCTGCTCTGGATGGGAAAGCAGGGGGACTCTGAAGCCTTCATGAGAGCGGAGCTGCCCCTCAGTGGGTGAGGGGAGTTCCAGAGGAGTGAACAGGATTGGAGGGAAGCTCCCCTGAGAGGGTCTGAGGGCATGAGCGATCCAGCATGATTTAGCAGCCTGCAGGAGACATGCAGGTGGCGGAGTCCTCTGACATGGGGGGCTGCAGCTGGGGAAGGTCTCTTGGCCAGGTCGAAGGGCAGGACTGTAGGGTTTGGCCCTGACAGAAGTCAGTACAGGAGTGCAAGGCAGATGGGTTTAGGGCTTGGAAAGCTCCTGCCTGGGTGAGTGGGGTCAAGCAGAACTACCCATGACAGAAGTCCTTGAGGGAGTGACTGACTGATGGCAGCAGGGCCTAGAAGGCTCCTGCCAGGGCTAAGGCATCTAACCTTACCCCATGCTCAATGGCATCCCAGAAAAATTGCAAAGTCCCCAGAGATGCTTAGAATGAGAAAGCAGGGGGACTGGCCATCCTGGGAAGCCAAGTCACCATTCAGACTGAGCGGTCTAAACTGGGACATTTTTGTATCCCAAAGACAATGTTTGGGATTCTGAGATAGAGACTTCCAAACCAGAACTGTCCTGGAAAAATTGGGACCGTTGGTCACCTTGGCTTAAAACACAAATGCAAAACAAAATGGCATCTTCCCTACCATTATACATACATATATCTCTCATGCTGTCTGGTGGATTAATCCCAGCCCTGGCTAATCTCAACAACTTCTCCCCACACATATGTCATCTACAAAAAGTAATACTCCCCCAACATTCCACCTCGCCACCAACAAAAGCTTGCTCTTACTAAACTATAATCCAAGAGGTATGTGTAATAAGCTTACTGAATTGAATGCTTGGATAGCCCTGTACACCCCAGATGTACTCCATTCATCCAAGAGGCACAAGGTCTTAACATCTTTGTAATGAAGTAATGTTAATGAGACAGTGGGGAGTTACAAACAACTTTCTCCTTATAACAGCCCTTCTTAGAGAACAAAATTTAGAGACTGATTCCCTTAGCAGACAGAAAACCATAGGTCACAAATGCCAGCTAAATAATTTAGCCTTTCATCAGATTGCAAATCTTTGAGACATGCCAAAAGTGGCCATTCATTTGCTACTCATCTGAATATACGACTAAAGCAAAATGCTCCTCCATAGCAGACCCATAACTGCAATAACCACACCCACATGTACACAAAAGAAAGTAAGATTGAAAAAAAATAGTAGATGTTACTGTATGTCTGCCAAGTTTCTATTTACTTACTTATCCAAACGTGGAAGATCTGTGCTTATTTCCTTGGGTGGCTCAAGAACTGTTATGAATGTGTGTGTGTGTGTGTGTGTGTGTGTGTGAGTCTTTTTTTTTCTTTCTCCCCACCCCCTTTACATAAATATACTAATTCCACAGTTGCACAGCTAGGGAGACCAATAACCAATACCAATACTTCAGTATTACAAGACTATGTGTGCTTTCGGTCCAATAGTCATTCAATTAAAAGGGTTTTCAACCATTTGGATTCCATTTTTTTCCATTTTGCGAAATGGACATTCAGCTAGATGTCATAAATCTGTATATGTGTGTGTGTGTGTATAGATATATATATATATATATATATATATATATATATATATATATATATATATACACACATGTATATATAAACACACACACACATATATATATATACACATGTATATATAAACATATATATATATATATATATATATATATATGTACATATTTGTGTGTATGCAATAGTTAAGCAAAAACTCATTTTCTATGTACATTTATATATGATACTGCCAGTCATGAGCAGACAGATGATCTGCTGTGGCAACCCCTAACTGGGAAAAGCCAAAAGAAGATATAAATATATATATATATATATATATATATATATATATATATATATATATATATGGGTCTACTTCATTTGCCCTAACATCCGATTGACCGACACCCATTTGCCCCATTACCACAATGGGGAGTGTGGGGGGCAAAGCCCCCCACTTAATTTTATATTATATTGTTTAGTTTAGCTTTAATATTGCTTAGTAAAACAAAAGTAAATGGGGGGATGCACCCACCATTGTGGGGGGCTGTGCCCCCATTGTGGGGGGCTGTGCCCCCACCCACCCCTAACTATATATTCTAACTTCAGTGTCGCACTACAGTGGAGAAGGGGGCATATCCCATTTACTTGCCAATAATACTTGGTCAAATGAAGTGTCAGTCAAATGAAATTTCGGTCAAATGGGGTCGGGTCATTTGGAAGTTAGGGCAAATGAAGTAGACCCATATATATATATATATATATATATATATATATATATATATATATATATATATATACACATATATGTATATATATATGTGTGGATCTACTTCACATGGTCGACATTTCAGAATGTCGATATTCATATGGCCGAGACCATATGATCGACATTCGAAATGTCGACCACACAGTAAAAAAATAAAAAACAAAAAAAACCTTACCTTCACACCGCTAGAAGGAGGGCTATGCCCCCCTGCACCCTCCACACCCCTCGGAACTTAAATATACCAACTCTGAGATCGCACTACAGTGCAGAAGTGGAAGTCTTTCCATTCTGCACTGTACGGAGATGCCGGTACCCAGTGGTCAACATTTCGAAATGTCGACTATGTGAAAGGAACCCATATATGTGTGTGTGTGTATATATATATATATATATATATATATATATGTGTGTGTGTGTATATATATGTATGTGTATATATATATATATAATATATATATATATATATATATGTGTGTGTGTCTGTATATCTATTTATTTATATTGATATAGATATACAGGCATGCATATATCCTTCCACGACCCCCTTTTCTAATTTCGGCACATAGGATAGGTGTATCACATCGACAATGACCATCATCTAGAGCAAATGTTCATACTATAAGGGATGGCTATCTATCTATATAGTTATATATAATTATATATATTTACATACACACATAGATATATATATATATATATATATATATATATATACATATGTATTTATTTTATTTTCACTCAGTGGTCCCTGTATTACACTTGTACTGGGAGACATATTAAGCCTCTCCAAGTATTTGTGTGTATAAATATATATATGTATATATATATGTATATATATATATATATATCTATCTATCTATGTGTATATATATATATATATATATATCTATGTATATATATATATATATATATATCTATATATATAATATATATATATATATATGTATATATATATATGTGTATATATATATATATATATATATATATATATATATATATATATATATATATATCTTTATTTATATACACATGAAAAGAGCTCTTTTTATCAAAAATGTTTTCATCAAGTGCAGGTTTTGCTGCAGAATTCATTGTCTGCTGCTTTACATATGTTTTAGTTGGCTTACATTTTATAACATAACAGTGAGTGTTCAACTTTGGTTTTAGTTGTGCAAACTTAGAGATAGTATATTTAAGCAATGGGTTGTGCGATTTCAGCTACCTGCACACAAGAAATCAGTGGTTTATTTTTAATGTTGTTAGATGTTTTGTGTGTGTGTGTGTGTGTGTGTGTGTGTGTGTGTGAGATGACAAAAGATGGTGAACATAGTCATATAATGTTTATATACATATATCTGAGTGTGTATAAATATAATTGTATATATATATATATATATATATATATATATATATATATATATATGTATGTACGTATATGTGTATGTGTGTGTATGTGTATACATATATGTGTATAACATTTTCCTTAATTCCATTGCTGTTAAATATTCTTAGCTTTTTCTGTTGTTGCTTACTTTTAATTTTTCCTACAGGATAGTTGTAAATATTTTGTTTTTATGTTTGTTCTTTGGTTAGTCAGTGCTAACTTTGTTTACTAATTGTTTTATTTGTAATGGCACTAAAGAAATTCAGCTTGTATTCTGTCTGTTGTACATAATTTTTATTTTATACTTTTTTGTTATATTTTGCCATTTTTGATTTTGTGTGTCTCAGGCAGTGACTGAATTGAGTCCTTATGTTTCGTTTCATTATTACCGTTAATAAATATAAATGATAAATAATTTCCACAATTGTGAGAATTGAGTTTTATGCTACTTTGCCTCCATTTGGAACAGTAAATCTAGTAGAGTTAAAATGCCTTTCATGGAAGGTTATTTACATGGTAGCAGTCACATCCAGAAGAAGAATGTCAGAAATGCAAACTTTGTTATAAAATTAATCCTTTTTTATGCTGTTTCTTTTTCTTTTCTTTTCTTTTTGTTTTTGCACTTTTCCAAACTGCCTGACAGTCATGATCCCCCTGTTGGCCAATTGATAGTTTTATTTCCTTAAGATTGAGGATGAGACTCAGCTGAAAGATGCCAATATTTAGATAACCATCAGTAGTAGTTGAAGGTTTGTTTTTTCCTGCCTTGTGTTACAACATTTGCTCATCTGTGCATGGGTATGTGGGACATGCAATATATTTCTTGCACTGGATATTCTCCCACTTTCGCAATGGACATGTCCAACAAGCAGACAACTACCAACTATCCTCAAAACATGAGAAATTATTTCCCAGTCTCCTCCTGAGAAATTTAATTATTCCTGTCTTCTCCTTCAGCATGTGCAACCCCCTCCTCTGAAAGAGGCAAGCAGGCCTAATCCCGTCTTTCTGCTCTGTCACTGCTTGGCTCCTTCAGTGTCAGGGTTCCTGATCAAACTCCAGTCCTCAGGCTTGCATTAAGGGCTTCATTCTTCTAGGCCACAGAGCCAGAATGTTGTTTCTTGAGTCATCCAGTAAAACTACTATTTTTTTACCGTAATGCATAGAACATTTACTTGCACACCTTAGGCACTCATGGTCCACTGAGACAGAATGCCAGAAAAACTCAATTTTTCAGAAAATATGATCAGCTTTCCATCCTTTTTAAGAAAGGAAAGAAGAATTTGTTTGGTACAAAACAAACACCATTTTAGTGGCTGACCCATTATATTGCCTTCTAACAAAACAAATCACTTTAAGACCGTGTTTGCGTTTGATCTACAAGAACAGCATCTACATTTACAGCATATTTTAGAAATGTTTCCATGCAGGATATTAGAGTCAACAACTTGGCTACTGTACATACATTTACCGAACACAACAAGCCAGAAGCTCAGTCTAGGGATATGGCAGATTTTGATTTTGATTGTAATACAGGAGATCCTGTAACTGTCTGTCACCCAGGTGTTGTGTGTTATTGCCTGGAGTTCTGCCTGTATATTTTAATTTATTGCTACACTGATTTTGCAATAAGTAATGTAGTAGAGTTGCTTGAGGATGTTACCACAGCAGCTCATTTTAAGAGTAAAACAGGTTTTATCATGGCCGTGCTACAGGAGATCCTGTGGTCTAAGTCCACCTCCGTGGGGGTTACCTGTTACTGCTTGGGATCCGTCCCACATCTTCCTCCATTTAGTACAATAGCACATTTGTTTTTGATCCACATCCTCCTCCCTTTCGTATGATAGCATGTATGTCTGGGATCCGTCCCACATCCTTCTCCCTTTAGTATGCTAACATGTATGTTTAGAATCTGTCCCACATCTTCTTCCCCTTAGTATGATAGCAAATTTGTTTGTGTGATCCTTCCCACATCCTCCTCCCTTTAGTAGGATAGCACATGTGTTTGGGATCCATCCCACATCCTCCTCACTTTTGTATGATAGCACATTTGTTTGTGTGATCCTTCCCACATCCTCCTCCCTTTAGTAGGATAGCACATGTGTTTGGGATCCATCCCACATCCTCCTCACTTTTGTATGATAGCACATTTGTTTGAGATTGTCATTGTAAAAGTTGATTTTTGAGAAGTCATTTACTCCATTTTATTTATTTATTTGCCGTCCTGCATCTTACCATCATTTATTGTGAGTACCTCTCCTCAATCTCTTTACACCTTGTGCCTGACTTTTTCTGGGACCAAAGAGGCTATAGAGGTGTCCTAGCTCAGACTCTTCCTTTCTACCATATGGATTTTTTATGTTGATCTGTCTATGTCTATGCCTTACCTTCATATGCCTGTCATGCAGTGGTATATGATCCTTAAGAACATGGATGTTTTGTCAGTGTGTGCCCCCCCCCCCCCCCACACACACAAAAAAAAAAATTAACAAAGGACTGATTCCCCTGGGTCACCTCTTACACAAAAAGTTTTGAAGTTAAAAAGAAAAAAATCAGAATAGCAGAGCCCATGACACTACCTCTCAGCAACAAATTCCTCTCCCAGTAAAGAGGAAATATTCTACACCCCAGCCTCTGAACTCTTGCTCTTAATACTGTGAATGATATCCAGTTAATTCCTTACAACCCCTTGTCTTATAATAAGATCTTTTGAAAGAAGCAATAAGAAAAAAGATCACAAAAATCATCTTTCTGTAAATTAAGTATATTTTCTGTATGCTAATGTAGAAAGGGTTTCATTTTCTAAACTGCTGCAGCATCTTTTATAGTGCTGTTTTGGTCATCTATTAAAGTACATATTCAGCCATATCTGTGTGTTTAGCTTTAGAGCCTACTGTAGTTAAAATCGTAATTGATAGGTAAATCCTAAAGTGTATTTTGCATTTATGACCTCCTAGACATATATTGGCTTTGTCTTGGGATGCAATATTAAAGTATCTGGTGTCTTTATTTCTTACAGTGGTAGTACACGTTTACTAAAGTAAAGATTCAGCCCTATCTGCCTGTTTAACTATAGCTCCTCCTTTATTTAAGTCAGAATAGTTGAGCAAATCATAAAGGTTATTTTACAGTTATGAATTCCTAGACATCCATTGGCTGCACCTTGGAATATAAGTTGTGTATTAAACAAGGTGACTGTGCATTCCTTTGAAGTAGTCATTTGCTGTAAAGCTGTCATAGAAAGACACGTTGGTAGGTGAGTCAATGACATTTTGACTTTGCAAATCTGTAAGATGCTTATAGTGATATGTGTGCATCCTGTCCAGGACTGGTTCTTACCTTATTCTTGTTAGTTGCTGGGGTAGCTGGGTCTTACTTTAATCTTGTTAGTTGCAGGAGTAGTTGGTTCTTACATTATGCTCACTAGTTATTGGGGAAGCTGTTTTTTTAACTTATACTTGTTAGTTCCCTGGGTAGCTAGTAGTTTGTACCTGTTAGTTGCGGGGGTAGTTGGTTATAACCTTATGCTTGTTAGTCATTGGGGTAGCTGGTTCTTAACTTATGCTAGTTAATTACTGGGGTAGCTGGTTCTTACCTTGTACTTGTTAGTTACTAGGGTAGCTGGTTCTTAACTTCTACTTGTTAGTTGCTGGGATAGATGGTTCTAACCTTATGCTTGTTAGTTGCTGGGATAGATGGTTCTAACCTTATGCTTGTTTGTTGCTGGGGTAGCTGGTTCTTACCTTATGCTTGTTATTTACTAGGGGTAGGTAGTTGGTTCTTACCATCTGTTAGTTGCTGGGACAGACTCTGGCTCCACCATGACTCTGAACAGGATGTAGCAGATGGCAAAATACACACATGAATGAATTACTCTGTTTTAGACATCTTTTAAGGTTTTTAAATTACAGTATATAAGGAGCCTTATGCATTTTTCAGCAAAGAAAAGGTGTCTTTAAGAACAAATCTTTCTTTTGTGCTGAAGGTGATCTTTGAATTTACTTTGTCAATGTAGTCAACTTCATTTTTTTATCTGAAGCAGGTTGGAAGAACTTTGCTCTCAGTTTGGTATCCGTAAGGTGCTGTGATGATATGCACAAAAGGCCAGCTCTCTTGTTTTTTTCTTGAAGGAGAAACTTATCCGGTAACAAAACATGCCCTTTCCAAGTGGGAAGGCAGGTGCACTGTTCTACAAGAATAAGTAGAATAAAACATTATCTTGGGAAGTTATGGCTCATTTATCCATATAACAGCTATCATTACAGATTGATTTCTGCTCAGAATATCTGTGAGGATGTCACATGGTCATCCAGCTAAGTTTGTCAAAACAGTACAGATTTCTGTTGTTCTACAGGGAATGCCTTAGACCAGCAACCCTTATGACCCTGTAAGGTATAGTGCTGTATAATCAATTTCCTATATATGAACCCTACATCAGTGATTCATATGATGCACATGGTGCATCTGGCCAGTAACTCACCGTAATAGCAGATGTAAGACCAATAAGAATTTTGCTGTAGGACTGATTTTTTCTCTCCTGCCTCTTGGTACTGTGTACATACTATGTCTAGTTACTGCCATACTTGGACATTTTCCCCTTTGGTTGTGTTACTGTCTATTTATGACTTTAAGTGGCAATTTGTTACTTGTGTATATGGATGATGTTCTTCGTGTTTCACTGTTGCAGTCATAACTGTAGGGTGATCCTGCCGGCAGGCAGCCCGAGGTCGGCCAGAATCCCAAAGTCTGGGTCCGGCGTCGGCTGTACCAGCAAGCACCCTGACGTCAGAACGCAGAGATATAAAGCTGACAGCCGACGCCATCTTCTCCAGTCTTTCTTGCCGTGCGGTGGAAAGCAGCTCGCAAGTCGTTGGTTGGCGTTTTCAGACGTGCTTTGATTGTCTTCAGTCCGAAGTTTTCTACTTCTCTTCTCAAGCTAAGTACCCCGTTGGGGAAACTTTTTTCTTGCTCCTCCGATGTCAGAAAAAGTTAATAATTGTATATCGTGTGGAAAACAAATACCTCATAAAGATTTCCACTCTTACTGTCAACCTTGCTTAGGCCCTGACCACGACATTTCTTGCTGTCGGTTCTGTGCCAGGTTTAATTCTCGCACTATCAAGCGTAGGTACGATTGGGCCTTGAATTATTTCGGTAGACGATTCAATTATAGGATGTCGTCGGATACTTTACCGACAACCGGAATTCAAAAGAAACGTAAAGACAAGGATAGGCCTCCGAGGTCCAAACATGATATTTTGCAGCCGGAGCCAGCTTCGGCGGTCGTCAGTGAGGCGCTTTTGCAGCCCCTGTCGTCCGCCACTTCGGAACCGATGGCCGATACGGACTCCCATGGGGAGCCTTCTAGGCCTAGTATTTCAGCTGCTGCAGGACCTTCGGACGTCGCTCCTTCAGATGGGTCCGGAACCACTGTGCAGGTACCGGCTTCTGAGGGGGTTTTCAGGCCTTGTAATATCACTATCTCTACAAAGACAAAGGCAAAGTCAAAGACTCCTGTTAAACCAAGGGTTTCTTCTCAAGCTTCCTCGGATACAGCTCCCAAGTCCCAGAAGCAATTACTTCGGATGGCTGAAGATTTACTTACAATGATTAGGGGTTCTCACCCTCCTCCAGAAAAAAGGCCTAGACAGGATATTCCTTATGATTCATCTGATCAGGCTTCTGTGTCTTCGGTCTCTTCCTCTGACCAGGATTATTCTTTTCCTCCTTATGAGGATTCTGATGCAGAGGACTCTATTCCCTCTGCTTCTCCCCCTGAAGATTTCTCTTTGGGGAAACCTTACATGAGATGAGGGAGCATTTTCATTGGGAAGGTCAGGATTACTCTGCTTCCAAGAAGAGACTTAGGGAATTTCTCCTTCTCCCTCAACACAGACCTTTGGCTATTCCTCCTGTACTTGATATTGTGGATGATGCTTTTTCTGAAGCTAACCTTAATCCTGATTCCTTGCCGCCTGCTCCTTCTAAGCCTGATAGATTTTACAGAGTCCCTGACTCCCATCAATTCTTATTTAAGAACCCTTCTGCAGATCCTGAAACCATTTCTCAGGGTTCTAGGGCTGCTAAGGCCGCTTCATCTAAAAATCCTATTCCCTCTGAAAAGGATTCTCGTGCCTTGGACAGGTGGGGCAAAAAGGTTTACACTTCTGCTACCCTTTCTATTAGAGCTTTAAATTGCCAATTTCACATGTTCAGGTATCAGCAATTTCTTTTGTCTGTTCTAAAGCAAAAGCTCTCTACCTTTCCTGCATGTGCAGAGGACAAGGAATTACAGGATGTATTGCATGCAACTGAACAAGTTAGCAAACATAGTTTACATTGTGGTTTTGATACCTTAGAAGTTTCTTGCAGGGCCGCAGCCTCTGGTACTGTTATCAGGAGACATGCTTGGCTTCGTGAGCAGAATTTACCAGAACAGGTTAAGGCTAAACTGTTAGATGCCCCTGTTCAGCATAATGTTTTATTTGGATCCAAGGCTGAGGAGGTTATTAAAAAGATGGAAGAAAAAGCAAAATCTATGCAGACTGTTAAAGATTTTTTACAAGTTCAACCTCCTAGATTTTCTAGAAATCGGCCCTCCAAGAATTGGTCCTTTCCCACGTCTGACAGGCCTCAAAGGGGAAGATATAGACGCTCCAGAGGTCGGGGGCAGGCTCAGGCCTCTTACAGGTCCAGACAATGGACTGCTTCTTCACCTAGAAGGGGAGAAGACAGACCTCAATCACAAAAGAAGCAGACCCAATGACTCTCTCCATTGGGCTACAGGTCCTCCTTGCCTGGAAGCCCCTCTCAGAGGAAAACTTTCTCTTTTCTACCAAAATTGGACTCATATTACCCAGGACAAATGGGTTTTAGACGTGATTTTAAGAGGCTACAAATTCCACTTTCATACTCTGCCAAGGTCTTCGGGTTGGCCGGATCTGCCAAAACATCAATGGTCAGAGGCCTTAAATCAAGTGGACGCCTTATTGGCCATGAAAGCCATAGAGCCTGTTCCACTTCCAGAGATTGGAAAAGGTTTTTACTCCAGACTGTTTCTGGTCCCAAGGAAACAAAACTCATGGAGACCTATTCTGGACCTCTCAGTGTTAAATACCTTTCTGGAGATTCCATAATTCAAGATGCTTACTCTGCAACAACTTCTTCCCATGCTCTCCCAGGATGCTAGGATGGTGACATTGGACTTGAAGGAAGCCTATTTACACATTCCCATCAGACAGGAACGCAGAAAATACCTCAGATTCAAGGCAGGTTCGCAACACTTTCAGTTCTCTGTACTGCCCTTTGGCTTATCTACTGCGCCCAGAGTCTTTACCAAGTGTCTGGCTCCAGTAGTAGCTTATTGCAGACTCCAAGGAATTCAAATTTGCCCCTACCTGGACGACTGCCTTATTCAGGCGGACAGCAAGGATCTTTTACTTCAACATCTGCAGTTTGTTCAGCGTCTTCTCCTTTTACTGGGATTTTCAGTGAACACAAAAAAGTCACATTTGATCCCCTCTCAACAAATGATCTATTTGGGAGCTCTTCTAAACATAAGCCTGCAAAGGGCCTTCCTTACTTCAGAAAAACAAGTACAGCTGGCATCAATTTTCAAGACCTTGGCTACTTTAACTCAGCTCACTGCAAGGAAATTCCTGCAGGGGTTGGGCTACATGGCTTCTTGCATCCTGTTGATTCCAAATGCAAGGCTTCATATGAGAAAACTTCAATGGTACCTAAAGAGTGTATGGTCTCAGCATTACCACAGCCTGGAAATGATGATACCTCTGATTCCCTGCCTCCAAAAGGAGTTCCTTTGGTGGTCCAGGGCTTGTGCTTTAAACGAAGGGAATCCCTTTCGTCTACCTCATCCTGCTCAGATCATAACCACAGACGCCTCGGATTATGCTTGGGGAGCTCATTACCTAAACAATTGCCAGCAGGGCTACTGGACAAAGAAGCATCTTACCTGGCACATCAACTTGAAGGAAATGTTGGCAGTCCAAAATGCTCTTCTAGCCTTCCAGAATCTTTTGCAACCAGGACATCTTCTGATTCGCACAGACAATACCACAGTCATGTGGTACATAAACAAGCAGGGAGGTTCTCACTTATACCCCCTTTGCAGACTAGCCATGAGTTTATGGGACACAGCTCTAAATCTGAATCTGCATCTTCAAGTTCAATTCATTCCAGGAAAACAGAATCTCTTAGCAGACAGCCTAAGCAGAAATCTTTTGGATCCTCACGAATGGATGCTAGACCACAACTTATTCAGTAGGATTACGACAGTTTCAGGGTTGGCCTCGGATAAATCTGTTTGCATCCCATCTCAATCATCAGCTGCCTCTCTTTTGCACCAGGTCCTTCCACAAACAGCTTGGAAAGTGGATGCCTTGTCTTTCAGCTGGAGGAATCTTTCGGGATACGCCTTCCCTCCTCTTCCTCTTCTGCCTCGGGTGTTACTGAAAATAAAACAGGACAAACCCAAGATTATCATTTTGATAGCTCCAAATTGGCCTCGGCAGTTTTGGTATCCAACTTTAAGACACCTGTTCTTGGAACCTCCATGGATTCTGCCTCTGTTTCCTTCTCTTCTGTCCCAGCATCAGTGTCAGATGCTACACTCTCAAATCAATACTCTTTGCCTGGCAGCTTGGCTCTACAAGGGCCTTTGATTCCTTCTGCTTTTCCCAAACAAGATTTGGATGTTCTCTTAGAAGCTAGGCGCCCTAGCACTAGAAAATCTTATGCTTCTAAATGGAAAAGATTTTGTATTTGGATGCGAGATCGAGGTTCAGATCCTCTTTTACCTGACATTTCTTCCATTTTACTTTACCTCTCTGACCTTTTGCTTAAAGGCCTCTCCTTTTCTTCCATTAAAATCCATGCTTCTGCAATCTCGGCTCATTACAACACTGATCCCCCCATCTTCTCTCACCAGCTGGTGAGACAATTCTTGAGAGGGGCTAAGAATTTAAGACCTCCTAGAACTCCTCCTGTTCCTGCTTGGGATCTTAATTATGTTTTGGAAAAACTTACTTTACCTCCCTTTGAGCCTGCTGCTGCTTCGGATATCAAGTTCTTATCCTGGAAGACAGCTATTTTATTAGCTTTGACTTCTGCCAGAAGGGTGTCAGAGTTGCAAGCTCTCATGGCTGTGGAACCATACCTTATTTTCCATCAAGACAGAGTTGCCTTGAGGACCAATCCTACATTTATGCCTAAGGTGGTTTCTAAAGTGGCTTTAAATCAGACTATTCACCTTCCTACTTTCCAAATCTTCAAAACAAAGGGGAAAGGATTTTGCATTCATTGGACGTACACAGACAGCTACGGTTTTACCTGGACAGAACTAGAGATTCCAGAAAATCTGATCAGTTGCTTATCTCTTATGCCTCCAGTTCTCTAGGCAAGGCTATCTCTAAACAAACTATTTCCAAATGGATTGCCCATGGGATAAGGTTTTGCTACTCTCACTTTGGGAAGCAGATTCCAGGTACTGTTAGAAGTCATTCTACTAGAGCAGCTGCCACTTCAGCAGCTTTTCTCAGAGGAGTTCCTACCAAGGATATTTTGGAAGCTGCCACTTGGAGTTCAGTGCATACTTTTTCTAAGCACTATAATCTCCCTTTGTATTCTAAGTCTAGGGCAGGTTTTGCCTCTGCTGTCTTACAGGGCCTTCTGGCTGCCCCTTCTTCTGCATAACCTCCTCCCTCTTCACAGCTTTGGGATTCCACCCTACAGTTATGACTGCAACAGTGAAACACGAAGAACATAGTACAGTTGTGTACACCTACCATAAATGTAGATGTTCGAGTGTCTTCACTGTTGCAGTCGGTGTTTCCCTCCCACCTATCCCTCTTATCTTCCTCTTCTTTTGTGGTGTATTTGTGTTTCCTTTTTGGACACCTTTTGGTTATTTTGGGGGACTTCTGACATCTGGGGCAAGAAAGACTGGAGAAGATGGTGTCGGCTGTCAGCTTTATACCTCTGCGTTCTGACGTCAGGGTGCTTGCTGGTACAGCCGACGCCGGACCCAGACTTTGGGATTCTGGCCGACCTCGGGCTGCCTGCCGGCAGGATCACCCTACAGTTATGACTGCAACAGTAAAGACACTCGAACATCTACATTTATGGTAGGTGTACACAACTGTACTTTCTTCGTGTTTCACTGTTGCAGTCATCACATTTGGGTAATCTGCTGGCAGGTTGCCCTCAGTCGGCCTGAATTCCAAAGTCTTGGGTCCTGCGTCGGTTGCTGTCTCCTCTTCCATGACGTCAGGTCATCAGGGGTATAAAACATGCAGCCGACTCCATTTTCTTTAGTCTTTCTTGCCGCGCGGTGCCCGAAGCAGAAGCATTTCGCAAGTGCCGGTCGGCCGACTACTGAAATATTCGAGTTTAAGTTTCAGAACCAAAGTCTTCACTAAAGCTAATTACCCCATTGGGGAAACCTTTTTCTTGCTCCATACCGATGTCAGAAAAAGTTAATAATTGTATTACTTGTGGGAAGCAAATACCTCATAAGGATTTCCATTTATACTGTATTCCTTGCCTAGACCCTGATCACAACGTGCAAAAAAATACCTGCACGAATGGCTTGTGCACGGCTATATCATCTGTCCAACAAAAAAAAGAAAAGAAAGCCAGCACCCAACATCTCCTGTAGCCTGATTCAAAGCAGTTTTATTCCATGACCAAAGGTCAAAAAATTACCAGTATGGTTGTACCGGTATCGGCAAAAGCCTTCTTCAACAACCACATTTAAAAAAGTGAAAAAATACATGGCATTCATATATCCATTATATATAGTCTGATGACGCCCTCTAGTGTACACAGAAAATACTACCATATTAATGCTAATATGGATAATATAAATATAAACCATTATTTTCATGTCACAAACGTGATTAACTAAGCAAGAAAGAAACACTTTTATCACTGCAAATATGCAATTTTTTGGGAAATATTTTCAAAATTGGTCATTCAACCCAGGTGGGAGTAAGGCCCCCAATTTGATAATCCACATTTTCTTTTTATTTGTTAACACTTCATGTAATATATGAGCCCCTTTATTCCTAAACCTGATATGGTCAATATGAGGATTGGGGAACATTTAAGTGATATGAAAAATGAGAAAGGTTCGAGTTCTCTATTCAAACACATGCTTAAACATCCGATGGGGTCCTTTAGTTTTATGGTTATTGACCACATCAGGTTTAGGAATAAAGAGGCTCATATATTACATATATTACATGAAGTGTTAACAAATAAAGAGAAAATGTGGATTATCAAATTGGGGGCCTTATTCCCACCTGGGTTGAATGACCAATTTTGATAGTATTTCACAAAAAATTGCATATTTGCAGTGATAAAAGTGTTTCTTTCTTGCTTAATCATGTTTGTGACATGAAAATAACCGTTTATATTTATATTATCCATATTAGCATTAATATGGTAGTATTTTCTGTGTACACTAGAGGGCGTCATCAGACTATATATAATGGATATATGAATGCCATGTATTTTTTCACTTTTTTAAATGTGGTTGCTGAAAAAGGCTTTTGCCGAAACAGGTACAACCATACTGGTGATTTTTTGACCTTTGGTCATGGAATAATATTGCTTTGAATCAGGCTGCAGGAGATGTTGGGTGCTGGCTTTCTTTTCTTTCTTTGTTGTCCTGATCACAACGTGCCTGGCTGTCGGTTTTGTGCTAGATTTAACCAACGCATTATTAAGCGTTGGTATATTTTTGCCTCCAAGTATTTTGGAAACAGATTTAACTACCCAGAAATGTTGTTGGATAGCAATCTGACTACTGAAGTACATAAAAACGCAAAGAAAAGGACAGAGAAAGGCAGTCGAGATCCAAAACCGACGAAGCTTCTCCTAAGCCAGTCGCCGGTACTCAGTGAGGCGCTTTTGCAGCCCCTGATACCCGCTACCTTTGAGTCGCATGCCTCTACCAACACCCATGTGGAGTCCAGCATGCCGCAAGATACTCAAGGTATTGGACCGACGGATGTATCTCCCTCAGATGGGTCCGGAGCCGCTGAGCAGGCACCGGCTTCTGAGGGTGTATTCAGACCTCAATATTTGTATATCAAACTGACGACAGCTGCAAAACCAAAGACAAAAGCAACTTCTAAAATTAAAAAACTGACACATGAGCCACGTGCACAGGCCTCTATGCCTAAAAAACAGATTTTCAAAATGGCTGAAGACCTTATTACCTTGATCAGGGGTACCCATCCCCCTCCAGATAAGAGGCCTAGGCAAGACACTGATTATGAATCTTCAGATCAGGTTTCTGTTTCTTCTGATTCCTCTTCTGATCAGGAATTATTTATACCTCCCTATGAGGATTCTGATGCAGAGGAGTCTATACCATCTGCTTCTCCTCCTGAGGATTATTAATTTGGGGAAACCTTGCATACTTTGAGGGAGCATTTTCTCTGGGAGAGTCAAGATTTCTCAGAATCAAAAAAGAGGCTCAGGGATTTCCTTCTTCTCCCTCAGCACAGGCCTTTAGCCATTCCCCCTGTTTTAGACATTGTGGATGATGTATTTTCGGAGTCAAGTTTGACCCCTGACTCCTTACCTGCTGCTAATCCTGAAACTGTTTCACAGGGTCCAAAGGGAGTTAAGGCCTCAACAGCAAAAAATCCTACCCCCTCTGACAGAGATTCAAGGGCACTGGACAGATGGGGGAAAAAAGGTTTATACATCTGCAATCTTGGCAATCAGAGCCTTAAACTGTCAATTTCATATGCTTAAGTATCAACAACATGTTATGGGATTGCTGAAACAGAAAATGATGTTAATTTCTGAATGTGCAGAAAATAAAGAATTGCAGGAATTATTGCATGCAGCTGAACAGGTTGGAAAGCATACTCCTTAGAGGCCTCCTGCAGGGCCGTAGTTACTGGATCTGTGATTAGGAGACATGCCTGGCTAAAGGAACAAAATTTGTCTGATCATGTTAAAGCTAAATTGCTAGATGCACCTTTACAGCATGATTCTCTGTTTGGTATTAAGGCAGAAGAGGTTTTAAAGAAAATGGAAGACAAAGCTAAGTCTATGCAAACTGCTAAAGATTTCTTACAAGTGCAGCCACCAAGATTCAGTAGACACTGGCCTACAAAGAATTGGTCCTTTCCCGTGTCAGACAGAAGGGGCAAATCCAGATGCCCTAAGGGTTCCAAATACCAGGCGCAAGATTCATACAGGTCAAAGCAATGGGGCGCTTCTACCTCCAAATCTGGAGGAGATAAAGCGCAAACCTACAGAAAACAGTCCCAATCACTTCCCTCTGCCTACACCAAGCACTTAACTTTTGGCAGCGCCCTTAGGTGGAAAATTAGCACTTTTTTCTCAAAATTGGCAGTTAATAACCCAGGACAAGTGGGTAGTAAACATAGTATCACAGTGATACAGATTCCATTTCCACATACTGCCAATGACAAACGGTTGGCCAGATCTGCCCAAAAATCAATGGGCAGAGGCAAAGAAACAGGTTACGTCCCTCATGGATATGGGGGCCATTCAGCCAGTACCAGAACAGGAAAAAGGACAAGGTTTTTACTCAAGACTGTTCTTGGTACCCAGAAAGGACAAGGCCTGGCGGCCAATACTGGATTTATCAATTTTGAACACATACCTGGACATTCCAAAATTCAAAATGCTGACTTTGCAGCAGCTTCTGCCCATGCTGGGCAAGAATGCTTAGCTGGTGGCATTAGACCTAAAAGAGGCATACATGCATGTCCCAATAAGACAATCATGCAGAAGATACCTCAGATTCAAGGCTGGCTTAATGCATTGCCAATTCTCTGCACTGCCCTTTGGCTTATCTATTGCACCCAGGGTCTTCACAAAGTGCCTGGCACCAGTAATTGCATTTTGCAGACAAAAAAGTATTCAAATATACCCTTACTTGGATGACTGTCTCATTCAAGCAGAGAGCAAGGACATTCTTCTTCAACACCTGGCGTTTGTGAAAAGGCTTCTAACATGCCTAAGGTACACAATAAACGAAAAGAAATCACAACTGGTACCCTCACAAAATATAACATTCCTGGGTGCAAGCTTGAATACAACTGCCCAGATGGCTTACCTCACGCCAGACAAGCAAAGGCAATTGACTACTTACTTCAAACTGATGGCAGCAAAAACCCAGTCTTCTGCAAGACAAATTCTGCAGGCTTTGGGCTTCATGGCATTCTGCATCCTACTGATTCCATATGCGAGACTGCATATGAGGAAACTTCAATGGTACCTAAAAAGTTTATGGAGTCAACTTTCTCACAGTCTGGAAACAATGATTCCTCTCGTACCCTGCCTACAACAGGAGTTTCTATGGTGGGAAAAGGCATGTCACCAAAACATGGGACGAGCCTTCACTCTACCCCCTGCCAGTCAAACCTTAACAACAGATGCATCAGATTATGCCTTGGGGGCCCACATGGCAGGAAGATGCATTCAGGCATATGGACCCCAAAACAAATGCATCTGCATATCAACCAGAAAGAGATGCTTGCTGTTCAAAATGCCCTAACAGCCTTCAAGGACATGCTTCATCCAGGACAACTACTAATAAAGACGGTCAACACCACAGTCATGTGGCATATAAACAAGCAAGGGGGCACACACTCATACCAACTTTGCAGATTAGCCATGACACTGTGGGACACAGCTTTGACCTACAAAATATATCTCCAAGCTCAATTCTTGCCAGGAAAGCAGAATACACTGGCAGACGATTTAAGCAGAAACCTTATGGACCTTCACGAGTGGAAACTAAATCCACAAGTCTTCAGCATGATAACAGAGAAATGGGGGAGCCCAGACATAGATCTATTTGTCTCTCCTCAGAATTATCAATTGAAAAGATTCTGCACAAGGACTTATCACAGACAAGCATGGAAAGTGGACACCCTATCCTTAAGTTGGAAAAACCTATCAGTTTACGCCTTTCCTCCTCTGCCTCTTCTTCCCAAGGTCCTCCTAAAAGTCAGACAAGAGAAACCAAAGATGATACTAATTGCCCCAGACTGGCCCCGCCAATACTGGTACCCAGTCCTAAGGAACTTGTCTCAATACCCAGCTTGGACCTTACCTCAAAGACCTAAACTACTGTCCCAGCAAAACAATCAGATCCTGCACAATCAACTCCAGACACTGAACCTGGCAGTATGGCTTATCATGTAGTTATACAAACAACTCCTCTCAGTAAAGCTGTGATGGATGTCATTTTGGAAGCCAGAAGGCCTAGTACTAGAAAATCTTATGCTGATAAATGGAAGAGATTCTGTGCTTGGAATCAAGCACAAGGAACTGATACAGCAGAACCAAATATTCCTCAGATATTACAATACTTAACTGAGATGCTTGACAAAGGCCTATCTTTCTCTTCAATTAAAATCCATGCCTCTGCCATTTTGGCTCATTACAATACAGAGCCATCAATCTTTTCACATCCTTTACTAATGCAGTATCTTAGAGGAGCCAAAAATTTAAGGCCTCCTAGAAGATCACCATTACCTGCATGGGACCTCAATTATGTATTGGAAAAGCTCACCCTGCCTCCATTTGAACCAGCTGCTACTGCTGATATAAATTTCTTATCATGGAAAACAGTTCTGCTACTAGCAATTACTTCAGCAAGAAGAGTTTCAGAGCTACAGGCCCTCATGGCTGTAGAGCCTTTTATCATATTTTACCCAGACAGGGTGTCTCTGAGGACAAATCCTAAATTTATGCCTAAGGTGGTTTCCAGTGTGGCTCTTAACCAAACAATTCATCTGCCGACCTTTTATCCAAATCCGCAGAACAAGGTGGAGAGAATTCTGCATTCCTTGGATGTACACAGACCGCTAAGATTCTACTTGAGCAGGACTAAAGCTCTAAGAAAAACTAAGCAATTACTAGTGACATATGCTGCAGGATCAGAAGGAAAGGTTATTTCAAAGCAGGCAATTTCAAAGTGGATAAGGCTCTGCATCCATTTCTGCTACTTATACCATGGTAAACCTGTGCCCAAGGGCATTAGGTCTCATTCCACCAGGGCTGCAGCTACTTCAGCAGCCTTTCTCAGAGGAGTACCTACCAAAGACAATCTAGAGGCTGCTACTTGGAGTTCTGTTCATACCTTTACTAAGCATTATCATTTGCCTCTCTATTCTAAGTCCAGGGCAGGCTTTGCCACTGCAGTTCTGCAGGGCCTTATAGCCGCACCTAATGCTGTTTAGCTCCAGCCTCCCAACCATAGCTTTGGGATTCTACCCAAATGTAATGACTGCAACAGTGAAACACAAAGAACATAGTACAGTTGTGTACACTTACCATAAATGTAGATGTTTGAGTGTATTCACTGTTGCAGTCCTGGTTACCCGCCCGCCATCCCCCAGTCATTCTGGAGTTCATCTTTCCTTCTCCATCTTCTACAGCCTATGTGGTGTATTTGCTTGTAGATGAAGGTAAAGTTTATATTGATGCATGTATATATATATATATATATATATATATATATATATATATATATATATATATATTTTTTATATATATTTTTGCTACCTTTTTGAGGGCACCCGACATCTGGAGCAAGCAAAAATAAAGAAAATTGTGTTGGCTACATGTTTTATACCCCTGACGACCTGACGTCATGGAAGAGGAGATAGCAACTGACGCAGGACCCAAGACTTTGGAATTCAGGCCAACTGAGGGCAACCTGCCAGCAGATTACCTAAATGTAATGACTGCAACAGTGAATAGACTCGATCATCTACATTTATAGTAAGTGTACACAACTGTACTTTGTGGTTTGACAGTCATTGCATAAGAGAAGTCAAATATTGTGTGACTTATGTAACTTTATATTTCATATGCTTTGCATTTCTTTATATGCTTTACTTTTTCCTTAGCTTGTACTTTTCTGGCATCTTTAGCCTACCACAGGCTTTTGTTGACATAGTCTCTTTGCCTTCCTTTTCCAGAACACCAGATACAAATAGAAACCAAGTGTTTGGGGACATCTGACTGCTGAAGAATTTGGCTTCATTAAGTGCTTCCAGTGTTTATTTTTGAATCCTCCTACATTGATGTTACTCATGCATCTTCTGTCAGTGGCAAATTATCTGTGCTTTGTCAGTTCCTTCTAAATTTAAAATGAATACATCCATCATGATACTGCTTTCATTATAAAAAGTGTAAAGTTTAATAAAATGAAAAGTTCTGCGAGAAAGAGAGAGATTACTTTCTGTTTGAACTCTGGCAGTGTACTATGCTGAACCTGAGATACACAAGGATAACTTTCCTGCATATGTTTATATGGATGTCCTAATACAGCAGAAGGATAGCTGTCTAAGAACAAAGCACTCTTTTATCCCTAAGTGACCTCTGAATGAACCTAAGTTATGCACTGAAGATTTGATACATATCTAAACAGTAAATGTGAAGATAATAAAGTTGTTGTTCTTCTTCTTCTTTCGGCTTTTCCCGGTTAGGGGTCGCCACAGCGAAGCTCTGGTCCACTAATGATTAGCTGTAGATTTTTACGGTGCCAGCTCAACGCCCAACCTTCAACGAAGGGACGCCCTACGCATGTCTTTAGAACGCTACTCGACCACGGGGAGGACATGCAGACTCCACACAGAAGGCGCTCCAGCCGAGAATCGAACGGGAGAACCTCTTGCTGTGAGGCGACAATGCTACCGCTGCACCACTGCGGCTTTTAATGAAGACACCCTGAAAATCTTTAAAGTGTCCTAGTCCTGATGTGATCCATGTAGTTATGTATTATGATGGCTCTTTGAGACTTACTGCATATCGGAAAAACACATGGCATATTCTTATTTCTTTGGGTGTTCACGGTGCTGAAATAGGCTAGCATTAGTTTTGTAAGCAACCTGTGAGGAGTACCTAAAACTACTAAAAGACCTAGCCGTCTTACAAAGAGAGTCCAGTTTTTCTTAAAACCCTTCCATATACCAGGAGCCAGTGATATGTTGTCTTGGAATAGTTCAGAAAATATTTTGATGGCCTTACAAAAAAAGCATTAGAGGTATGACATTCATTTTCCAGGCTGTAGTACCTCA
The DNA here is from genome assembly GCF_019279795.1 of Protopterus annectens. Lineage (NCBI taxonomy): Eukaryota > Metazoa > Chordata > Ceratodontiformes > Protopteridae > Protopterus > Protopterus annectens. Next base: position 61,752,869 of record NC_056729.1, on the reverse strand, counting down.
AAATAGTTCAGAAAATATTTTTGATAATCCTATAGAAAAGTTGACGAGTGCATACACTAAAAACAGAATCCCATTTTTTTAGTATGCAATATTTTCCTTAGTAGAGGAGTATAGGTTCTTGGTGTTTATTTGCATTGTGTATTTGATGACAGGGAAAACGTCAAGGATTTGCTTACTTTTTATAATTTGCAGTTATGTCAAGGGGTGGTTAATCATAGTTTTCTACTCCTGCGGTAGGGTTAGCCACTTGGCGGTGTAAACCTTTGCTGTAGATGATTGTCACTGGGGAAGTGACACCCCAACCCCATATGCAAAATGAATGAGAAAATGGGGTTGTGAATGGATGGAATCATAGTTTTCTACTCAAACATTTCATTTCTGGATTATTTCACTCCAGGCATTTTAACTCTTATAGCTAGTTGCAGAATATATTTTACTTATAGTTCATTAGCCATATCAGAATTTACTAGCTCATTTGTGTTTTATAAGTAGTTTGTGTACTATAGTTGTGCACAACTGGTATTCCAAAGCTAAGAGAGAAGGGTTTAGTTTCCTGTAACTGTGCTCTTAAAGTTTGAATTCTACCTTGCCAGAAATGTTTTAAAGCCTAATTAATTAAACATTGCTTTAAATGCCGTTTTTTCTTTTAGATGGTAAACCACATTATGAAAGGAAATATAAAAAATGTTTTGGCTTTTATTCAGCCAAAATAACATAAATTTCATAGTCTGTAAAATAAAACCATTTGTATTCTGTCTGAACCGCCATTTTGTTTTTATATAGGTCCAACGTCTGACAGTGATTTGTCTTTGGATTTCTTGTCCACAACCAGAATTGATACTCCAAGATTAACTAACTTCCTGCGTTCTGCCTGTCAGGTAATGCATTTATAATTTGCTCATTCCAGATATATTTTAAGCAGTTGTCAGTAGTGAGGATGTGGATTGTGTAGAATGTATTTACCCATGAATGCAGCACATAGATTGAGAGCAAAGCAGAAGTTTTTGATGTTATTCCTTGGGCCATTTTGCAAGCAATGTTTATAGATTTGTTTTGTTTGTTGCATGTATTTCTAAAGGAATATTTGTCAGAATTAGTCACATATTTTTTTAAGCTATGCCTTTTATTTTGGATCGTTTGGTATAGGATAAGGTTTGTTTTGAATATATTTTATCACATTCATTTCTTTAACATGTTTACGTTTTCATGTCAGCAATGAGACCTGGTTGTAAACTGCAACATTGAGTTACCTTGCTTTAAATTTCTGCAACTGCCTGTGGAAGTATGTTGCTGTGTCCACAGTAAGCTGATACAAGAGTTATGCTTTTGAGTAATATGAAGTGAAGAAGCCTTTTCAAGACGTCTTTTGCATTCTGCTTCAGTGCCTGCTCTAGCCTGCAACTCTCGTTAGATACTTTTAGGAATTTTAAGGGGATGTAGTGTTGATGGGATTGTTCAGACTATTATTCATGCAGTAGTCTTTTTCAAGGCTGTTTTCTGTTTTCCAAAATACTTTCTGTATTTTTAATTTGGTGTTACATTTTATATCATTTTTGCATTCTGAGAGATGTCATCCCCACCCCAATGCTTTTCTTCAAGTTTTTACTTCTGCCTCTGTCTGAGATGTCATTTATGTGTAAAGTCTGTGGGAAAGTGTGATAACTTCCATATTTCCTTCTACTGTATATCTTTTGTAAGCAAGAATTGATAACAAAACTGCTCTATATCTTTCCAGTGGAAGATGGAGGTGATGTGATACCATTTATTAGACCAGAATAGGTTTTATACTGTACCTGCTGGAACTTTCAGACTAACAGGAGCCTTTCTTAAGGAGTTAATAAGGTATTAATCTTATATCACTGCTGCAGTAACCTTAGCTATGTAGGTTATATTCTGCTAAGGATATAACAGCTAGCCAATCTTCCAAAGTCTTTGGCTCCCCCCACACAAACTTGAGCTCCTTAGAGAGAAAATAGCTGCTTGGGCTCCAAAAGTCTTAAAGACTTTCATACTTCCTATGAGAGTATAATGTCTGGTCAGCTCCTGTCTTCCATTGCTGGGTAGATAAGTTAGTTTTGGTGAGTTCCTTCCAAGCATTTCACTTTTTGTGAGAAATTAGTGGCAGGTCTCTTTAAGAATACCAGCATTTTCAATGTGGTAGTATTTTATGGGATTGTCTTGTCTAGCAGGCTCTTTTTTGCAGGGAATGCCTATGATTAATTGGGAGACTATTTTCTGGTAAAAGTGTATTGATTTTGAACGAATTTTATATAATGTGTACTGGGACTAGTGTGTTTTAAGAGTTTATTTTTTGTGTGCTTGTTCAAGCTTTTGTGACAACTTACTTACCTATAGACCATCTCCTTCCAACACTGCTTATGGAGACCAATCTTCATTTTTGGCAGTGACATGTAGCAGCTTACTAATACCTCAGTTCTGATGTCTGTTTTCATCAGAATCAACATTTGGGTTGTCAAATCCAATTGCATCTGACCTCTGCACATTCTTCCAGAGGTTAGGATTTGAGGCTCTGACTCCTCCCCTACCCACAATTCTCTTCATTCTACCTAACTTATCTCTGATCTCATTTGCTACCTGTTCTGTCCAGGTATGTTGTCCAAGAGCTCTTGCCAGTCATTTTATGATACGTGAAAGTTAATATTTTTCCTTATGGAGTTCTCCCTTTAGTGTTTTTGTAGTATAACATAGTATAGTGTAGTATTTGGCTTTGATTCGAGTCATTTAAGGAATTGTTCTTATGTTATATTTATCTGTAGTGAGTGTTTTTTAGATAGTTCTGTAGTTATGTTATCAACGGGCCCACTTCACATGACTGAAAGCTCAAAATGCTGAAGCTTATTTGGCTGACTCCACAATCCTGAATGTTCAAAATACTGAACAATCATTTGACTGAATTTCAGAATACTGAAAGCTTACAATGCTTAATTGCAAAATACTAAATGTTAAACCATAGACATGATGTGTGTTTCCCTTTACCTGTGAATTACTTAACATAACAAAATATGCACAAATCTGTGGATACCAGACATTATATCACAAATAACTTTAGTATTCACAAAACCTAGGTTCACAATACCAAATAAACCACAGAAATATCACTAGCAATTTGTCTCACCAAATGAAAACTATAAAAGAAAAAAATGCACACTTAACACCAACGATTAACTCTTTCCAAATTTAAAAACTACTTACTTACCTTATTAACAGACATATATAAAAACCAAACTAGGTGGGGGGCTATACCCCCCAAAGTATATATACTAATTCATGGATCGCACTACAGAGGGGAAAAGAGCATTTACCCTTTACTTACCTTATAGTACTGTACATACTGCCATTTTGTATTTTGCAATTCAGTATTGTAAGCTTTCAGTATTCTGAAATTCAGTCTAATGAGTTTTCAGTATTTTGAACATTTGGGATTGTGGAGTCAGTTAAATGAATTTCAGTATTTTGAGCTTTCAGTCATGCGAAGTGGACCCATTATCAACATAGTTATGATGGTATATAGTACTTGTATGTGTGTTTTACAAGGAATAGGATATTTGGATTTTTTTCTTAGACATGGTTTGAATTCTATTAATTATAGAGCTTTTCTGATAGTATTCTGATGTCAGACAAAACTTCAGGATTTAAAAAAAAATGTTCACCCACTGAACACAAGGTCCCTTCTCAAGATCCTCTTTCCCTCTGTGTGTACTGTTCAGGTGCTGCTCATCTACAGGCAAACTGTAATGTTTGTGATGCCTTTGGATTTAGAGCTATACATGGTGGAGGGAAAAACTGATTGTAAAAGGCTTGCTTCCCCCACAGACAGGGTCTTTTACTCCCAACTATGTCTTCTGAGCCCAGACCTACATTTACTTCTCCCAGCAATGATAAGAGGAAAGAGAAAGAAAAGGATAAGACTAAAGAATAACACAGAAAAAAGGAAAAGTCTTTAGAGAAAAGGGCTGAGAAAGAGAAATTAGAAGAGAAAAGGTTTGACAAGTCAAGAAAAAGGTCCCCAGATCCAACTAGTTTTTTGGGTCCTATACCCAAAACATTGAAGCAGTTGGATCCACCTGTCAGTCAGATCTGAACTCCCTCCCCTTGACCTAGTTTTTCTGTGGAGCTAGTGAGACCTCGATTCCATTCACCAATCCTTCAAGACAAATGTCCTTCCATGCCGTCATCTGTAGCGTCATTGTTGAGGTCAGTCTGATCCACTAGAAGTGTCACAGAAGTAGATGTTGAATGAATGATGAGGAAAGTTTTGAGGACACGGATCCAACTGGGAGTCCTCCAGGTGCTGTCTCCAAGGGGAAGTCTGGGTACAGGCCCATTGATCCTGTTACATTTTTCTTTGATAATGGGTCAGTATTCGGAATCAGTTCCCATGGGTCCAAACCTTTGTGACGCATCTCACTTAAATTAGACAGTCAAATGAACTTCAACTACATCCCTTACTTTCTCGACTCTGATGCTGTTGGATAGGAATGAGTCCTGGAGCCGAAGTGCTGGTGTCTGTGTACTGATGGTGGAGTCAACCCCAAGGTATTCTGAGCCATTTCTTCACCTCAGTGCCCTGTCACTCAGCAACTCTGGTCTGACGTCCTCCCCAAAGCCTGCCTAGTTTGGAGCAGGGAGACTTCCTCATTCATTTGACAAGGGGAGTGGTTCCTCAGCTCCAGTTGTGGTATCAGCTTTAAGGCTGTGGAAAGGGCTTTAGCTGGAACAAGAAGGCAGTTGTCCACACCGAGTTCAGATCTTTCCTGACACCCAGTGCAACCTATTTGTTACACCTCTTATTTGGATCGAAAGGTACACTCAAAACCCATAAGCTTCTAGACTACTTGACACTCGAGTTCCTAGTCTGATTCTGACCTGTCTCCACCAGAATCCCAGAGACATGGTCCAAGTAAACAGATGTCCAAATGGAAGCATGTAGACTCTCCTGAGTCAGTCACTGAGGACACCGATTTGGATGAGGATGAAGGATCTTGCAGTTCCTCCTGGAAGATGTCACATTTGGGGACATCCTTGAATTGTTGAAGCAGAAAAGGGGGTTGGTCCACTGAAACTTCTCCAGATGAATCAGTTTCTTGAATTGTTTGGTTTTGGCTCATCTAATTCTTGGGTGTTCCCCGACCAGATGTCCTCCTAGATCTCCTGGCACAGATGGCATGGAAGGACCCTGATATTATAGTGCCAGTCCCCAAAAAACCTGATAGAATTTTAGTAGCCCCAACAGATAGGAAGTATTGGGTGAAAGGACCCCAGTAGATGCCATGGTAGTAGCAGCCGCCACAAATCAAGAATTATCTAGGAGAGTTCTTCTTTCCATCCCCCTAATAGAGTGTCAAGGGCATTGGACAGAGTAGGGAAATGAATTTACACTTCAGCGACCTTTACTCTCAGAGCACTGAACTATCTTGCACACTTGAAATGTTTTCAAAGGGACGTGATCTAAAAATATAGTGAATATTCAAATGTCTACCAAGCAGTTCACCTCTAATATAGCCATGTGTCTGCTGTCCAATGCAGTAGATGGTACAGCAAGAGCAGATGGAACAGGCATTACCATGCATCACCATACCTGGATGTGGCTATGTGATTTTTCAGAAAGTTTCAAGATGTTATTTATTAATGCCCCCTTTGATTCCACTCTTTTCAGACCTAAAGTTAAAGAGATGCTTACTTGGAGTGAACAAGAGAGTAAGACCCTGTCTGCCATAGAAATCCATTTCTCCATTCCCAGAGATCTTATTCCAGGAATCAAAGGGGAGGTAAGTAAATGTGATTCAGGAAATTGTAGGATTTTCGCCATGACATTCTTGGGGACAGAGATGGACCACAGAATGAGGATGATCTCTTCACCAAGAAACCCTACCAATGCCTCTGAAAGGTTACCTTGTTTCCACACTGTGGAGGCAGTTGTTGGTGGTGGGGCATTTAACCTTGCACCTACAAACCTTTCAAAACATTACTTCAGATTACTGGATCTTAAGGATAATCACCAGATGCTATAATATTCCCTTTTTGTATGCTCCAAGCAAGAGATTAAAGATTCAAAATATTCCACCTGATCAGCTGGAATTTTCAGCAACAGAAGTTTCAAAGTTGCTAGAAAAACAGTTATCCAGCAGGTCCTTTTCCATCTGTGAGCCGGTCATTACCAGTTCAGAAGATTGCCATTCAATCTCATAACAGCAGTGGTACCAGCTCTTCTTCAGCTTTCTTCGCATACTTGCATTATTGTCTTGTGACTGCTACTTCTAGGGATCTACTGCTACAACATCAAACATTACTTCTGTGTCTTGCAGACCAGTTAGAAATAACAGTCAGTCATGTGAAAAGCCTGCTGCCTCCTACTCAGCAGACAGCTGTCATATCAACAAAGTTCAACAAAATGCCAAACTCCCAACAGCAAGAGTGCTGTTCTTTAGACTGGTGGCTTCTCATTTAATTCATCATTCACATCCAGAAGCAAACTTAATTTTTTGTTTATTAGGTCTATTGGCCTCTACCATCTTTTTAGTTTCAGTGGCAAGATATCACATGAGAGTGTTACAGTGGACTCTCATAGTCCAGTGGTCACACTGTCTTCATCCCCTCCATGCCAGAATTCTTCTCACACAAGTATGTAGAAACCATATAACATGGTGGATAACCTCTCCATCTGTTACAGAAGGGTGACCCCTTTGCCCACATTAACCATAGATGCTTCTCTTCTAGGGTAAGGGTGGGGGCATTTATAGGATAAGACTTTTCAAGGTACTTGGTCACCTGTGGAGGCCAAACTTCACATCAGTATCTTGGAGATGAGGGCAGTCCTCCTACTGTTGCAGGCTTTTCAGGACTGTCTACCCAAGGGTGTGATATCCATTCAAATGGACAATATGTCAGTGGTGTGGTACATCAACAGACAAGGGGGAGCAAGATCATATCTCGTATCCACTTTGCCAGGAGTCCATGCAAGTGTGGCAATGGGTGATGTATTCCCATTATTTTCTGACAGCAATGCATATTCCCAGGATGTCAAATGTAGTAGTGGACAAATTGAGCAGGTCAATCCTGTTGCCTCATGAGTGCTTTCTCAAACAGACAGTGCCAGTGGAGATTTTTTGCTACTGGGGCCAAACTTGCTTCAACCTCTTTACCTCATACCCGAGTAGCAATTGCAGCAGTTACCTTGCCCTCATCCCTCCACAGGGATAGTCATCAAGAGATGCTCTAGTCCACTCTTGGTCTCCTCTTTGCATTCCCATCAATGCCTTTTCTGACATAATTAATACAGAAATCCATGAGGTGCAAGACCAAAGTGATCCTCATTGCCCCATTCTGGCTCTGGCATGTTTGATACCCCCTCCTTTGGCCTGATTTGCTCATTCATCCTGGGTGCTGGATCCTACTCTGGATCTTCTGAGTCACCCATCCAGGATACCTCTACCAGATCTACAAACCCTAACGTTAACTGCATAGTAGCTCCAATTTTAAGAATAGCCAGAGATGCCAGGCTGTCTTCTCTAGCAGTTCATATAATTTGTTCTTAAAAGCAATCAGCTAAAAAGACTTATAAAAGTAAGTGGGAAAGATGTTCTATTTGGAACCCTGTTTCTGCCCCTCTCCCATTGATGTTGGAATTTTTTTCAGAACTTTTTTTTAACCAAGGCTCTAGTTTTTCTACAGTCAGTGTTTAAATGGCTGCCATTTCAAATTTTCACATAGGCCATAATGACACTTTCTTGCTTCTCTTAAATTATCTAAAGCTTTTCCTCAAAGGAGCTTTTTTGCTGAGGCATCCAATTCAGGACTGAGTCCCCCCATGGGTTGTCACAATCTTACTTCAGACATTGACACAGAAACCCTTTGAGCCAGCATCAGCTGATTTTAAGAACCTATTTTGGAAAACGTTTTTCCTATTTGCAACTACATTCGCTAAAGAAATTTCTGAATTACAAGTGCTCTCATGCAGTCCATCTTTTCTCATTTTCCACAAAGATAAGAGTGTCATAGAGAACAAATCCTACCTTTCTGCCAAAGATTGGAGCAAATTTGATTTAACAATCTTTTTTTTCCAATTTCTCTAACAAAGACGAGCATACGCTTCATAGTTTAGATGTTCACAGAAAGATCAGACTCTACTTACACTGTATCAAAGATATTAGATAATCAGATCAATTGTTTGTCTCCTTTTCCAAAGCAAAATTGGGAAATCATCTGTTAAAAGTTGCAGTGGCTTTCAGACTGTATTTCTGTATACAAAAACTCAGCACTCAAAAACCAAAAGCTCATTCCACTAGAGCAATTGCTACCTCTGAATCATTTATGAAAAGAGTTCCCATTGATGACATCTGTTCAGCAGCAACTTGGTTGATGTTCATTGCAAACTCGATGTGCAATCTAGAGCTTGCACATCCTTTGCTTCTACCAGTCTCATGAATATTTTTCATTGATGCCACCCAGTTCCTTTGAGGCAACTTGGGAATCTATCCCAAATGTTGAATTTGAATAAAATAGATAACATTGGATATAAAAGTTGTATATGATAGAGATAGAGTGTGCTGTCTCATTTTTGTCGGATTCAACATCCCTCCCTCCCTCCTTCCAAATTTCCGTCTGCAAACTTCTGGTAGTCGGACAAGCCCCGACCAAGACCCTGTCTGCTTTAGGTGACATTTCTCAGATTGGTATTTTTAGTAAACTGTTGATTTTATTCAATAGGAGTTTTTCTCAAGTTATTTTTTCTAACTGATTAGTAAGGGTCAACAAAGTCAGTCTGAGGTAATTTAAGGTAGAAGGAGGGAATTATAGGTAGGGGAGGAGATAGAGCCTCAGATCCAGTGCTCTGTAAGAATGTGCCAAGGTCTGATCTGATTTGATCAGACAACCCAAACATTGAACCGGACGAAAACGAGACAAAATGAGACGACACAGATCTATTGTTATGGTAAGTACATAATGTTTGTTTTCATTTCCCTCTGTACTGAAATACAAAACTTCCAAAGAGCTTTTGCAATCCCTGTGGGCTCAGTCAGTGCCTCAGCCACAAGTGGGTGACTGTTATAGCCAATGGTTGTTCCTCAGACTGCTCAGTTTTTTCTACAGAGCCCACTGGTGTAGTCTCTTCAGCTACCATGAACTGGAGCTTAGCCATGTCCTTTGCAGCTTAGTGGGCACAGGAGAGCCACTTTCTTTGGTCATGGAAGCTTTAACAGAGAGAGTACATCCCTGTGTTGCCAAGGGTAGAGACCTGTTCTCTTGGAAGGGGGGTACCTGTCATGAGTCTTTCCTCTTCTAGAGTCTTTAGAAAAAAGAAACAAGTTAAACATTTACCTTCTTCTTTACCTTCTTCTAACACTTTTCTTGTCGATCATGAATGGTTTGTTCCTTGATTAAAGAATTGTTGCATGTGAGGGATGTTTCTTTCTCTTTACCCTTTTCAGAAAAGTAGTGCTAGCTGAATTCTGCTCTTTCTACTTTTATACAGGTAGCTAAACATTCTGTAAAGTGCATATATGATTGCGCTGACACTGTTTCCAGGACAGCTGCTACTGCTACTTTAATAAGACATTTTGCTTGGGTTCATAAGCAGAGGTTTTCTGAAGTTGTTAAATCTGAAATATTATATCCTCCTTTGGATAAGCAGGTTTTGTTTGGGCCTTCTGCAGGTGTTACCAGTATTTTTGCCCTCCTTTTCTAAGGCTGCAAAATCCTCAATTTCTTTTTTTCAAAAAGCAAATCCCAAAAATGTCTTGCAAGCAGAGTTTTTAGAAAATGTGACAGGAATGGTCCAAATAGGGTCAGTCCACCAGTAATGAATAACAATGACATCATTCCCCACCCCGGCCACTTCTTGAAATTTGTCCTATAGCTTGGTTCTTCATTTTCTATTTTGGCAAAAGATTGTCTCAGACTAATGGGTTCTAAGAGTTGTAAAGGAGGGCTGCAATGGCAGTGGAAAAGCCTACCTTCTGTTCAGGGAATTCCCCTTTATCCTTCAAATCAGATTTCCCTATTTTCTCCTGTCATCAGTTATAATGCTAACCCTAGGGACATAGAACTGGTGCCCCCAGGTTAGTGGGGCAAAGGGTCTTATTCAATAATTTTTCTGTTGCCAAAGAAAGAACCTTCATGGTGACCAGTGCTTGATCTTTCTCTTCCCAACTGGTTTCTAAAGGTCCCAAAGTTCAAAATATAGACACTGCAATGTCTGTTACCTCTCTTTCTTCATTTGAATTTTCTGGTAACTCTAGACTTGAAATATGCTTATCACATTCCCATTGCCACAGATTTTCTGAGTCTGTGTTACATTATCAGTTCTCTGTATTGTCCTTTCAGTAATCTGCTGCTCAAAGGGTGTTTGCAAGGTGTCTTGCTCCTGTGATGGTCCATTGCAGATTGCAGGACATTCACATTTTTCCTTATTTACTGCACTTACTTACCTTTGCAGTGTCAGAAGTCCCTTTTATAGGTAAGAAATCTCCTTTTGGACGTAGGTTTACAGATTAAAAGTCAGAAATCCTTTTTGATTCTTTCTCACAGTATTTTGTTAGTAGGATGCCTTCTGAACTGTTCCATGCAAAAGGCAGTAAGTAGTACAGTGAATTCAGGATGCCATCATCACCAAAACTCTGGTTGCCAGCACCTCAGGACACACCCTGCTGCGTCTATGCCATGGACCTGGCTTAGATTGTTATGTGTTTTAGCAATATAGTGAAGGTTACATTAGGACTTGCTAGTTTTATGCTTTTTAGTTGGCTTATTTTTAATTAGTTTAGAGACAATCTGGTCTTATTTCACTGGCTCTGCTGTTTTCTGAGTTGTATTTGGTGTTTTATTTTATTTTTTATTCTCTTATAGGTTCATAGGTAGGTACTAGGCTATCAGCCCAAGGGCCAAAGCAATTTTTCTTGAAGAGTGCTAATGATGAGCTTTGCTTGATGTAGATAGCTTTGTATGTCAGACAGAGGTCTCCTTGGAGTAAGCGGTATACGACTGAGTAGAGTATGGATTTCTTGAGCCAGTCGGCATATGGCAACTGTTTGAGGCCAGCAATCCTCTTGGTGAGGTAATTTTGGGGCCTCTCCAGTTGTTGTAGGTGTCTTGTGAGGTACATCCCAAATGGGGCATTGTATTCAGTGACGGTTCTGATATAAGTGATGAGTAGAGGGAGACGATGACTTCCTTATTTCTAGATGCGAACCCTTTTGTGATTAGGCGGGCCACGTAGAAAGATTTTCTGACCACTGTGGGAATGTGGTTATCAAAGGAGAGGTTACTATCCACTTGGGTCCCAAGGTCTCTTATCACACTTTCTGTGTTAAGTGAACTTCCCCCTATTTGGTAATTCATGGGTACAGTGTTTTTACCAAAGGGTATAACAAGGCACTTTTTGGCGTTTAGCTTGAGGCCATGATTTTGACACCAGATGTCAGTCTTTGTGAGGCCCTTTTGCAGGATGTCTACTTCAGCAGAGGAATCGATAATGGCACCCAGTTTGCAGTTATCTTCGAACTTGGTTAGCCATAGACCCTCGGTGTTCGCTTGCACTTTGGAAAAGTATATCCCGAACAGGAGTGGTCCCAAGACTGAACCCTGGGAAACTCCACTTGTCACTGGTTTGGAGTCGGATCTGGAGTCTGCAACTCTCACCATATGGGTTCTATCCGTGAGCCAGTTGGCCACCCATTGCGTGACATAAAGGTTTATGTTAAGGTTGATGAGTTTATCTATGGTTTCTGAATGGGGATAGTGTCAAAGGCTTTAGCGAGGTCCAGGTAGGCTATGTGGACCACCTTACCTTCATCTATGGCCTTGGCAACTGTTTCAAAGAAGTCTGCAAGGTTTAGGAGACATGATCTACCTTTCACAAATCCGAATTGGGTAGCATCCAAAGTTTGGAGGTTACCAATGTCTTTGTTAATGAGTTCCATGATGATACGCTCCATGGCCTTGCAGACCAGGCTTGTCAGGCTAATAGGTCGATAGTTCCTGGGGTCTGTGGTGGTTGTTCCTTTGTGGGAGTGGAATAACCGTTGCTGTGCGCCATTCTGTGGACACATAGCCTGTGGTGAGGCTGTGATTGAACATGGAGTTTAGGTGGGGGGCTAGTTCATTTTGGAGTTCATGTAAGAAACAGCTTGGGATATTGTCCAGTCCCATGGATGCTGTGTTTCTGGCTTTAGAGAGTGCCATTTTTACCTGCGTGTTTGTGATTGATGGGGCTCTACAACCATCTGGTATAGTTATAGGCCCTTTGTGGGGTGAGTAAAGTTTGCACTGAACCTATCTGCCAAGATGTTGGCAATATCAGTTGGCTCTGTGTATTTTGCGATGTTCTGTTGTAGCTCGGTGCAGATCTGGGTGTTGCCATGGAGATTCTTGACATAGCTAAAGAATGCCTTGTGGTTGTCTTTGGAATCCGTGCCAATTTTTTCTTTCAAATTTTGCTTTGGAGGATTTTATGAGAGATCTTAGTTTCTTACTGGGGCCTGTCAGTGAGTTCCTTCATACCTGGGTTTTTACTCTTTTTTGCAACAGTTTCTTCCTTCTGTTGTAGAGTTTGTTAATGGCAGGGGACCACCAGATCGGCTTCCTTTTTTTTGGTTTTGTTGGGGATAGCATGATCCATGCACTCATGCAGGTGTTTGTAGAGTGCATTTGTGTAGGATTCAGCAGGTGTGACTGTATTGACTGTGTTATCCATCTGCAGGGGCGTTGTGAAGTTAGCCACTTCAGTTTTGAGTAGCATGAAGTTCGCTTTGGAGGAATTTTTTTACGATGGTTTCGTTGTATTAAAAATGAGAATGAGTTTCTTGTCTTGGGTGTTGATTTAGGTAGATGCTTCTGTTTTGGACACACTGTGTGTGATTTTGTGTCTCCAGTATATGAAGATTTTTTTTTACATTGTAGTTCATATATAACATGATAATTTTTTTATTTTAACTATTCTCGTTCTCACAAACAACTTTCATTTCTGGAGGACTGATTTGTGTAGGCAGTGTTGCTTGTAGGGAAAAGGGGTTATGTGGAGATTTTGTGTGCACTGTGTGTAAAATTACCTTTTCTTTCTTTTTTATATGGTAGTGAGTGGGAAATTAATTTCATGTTGCCTTCACATCAGTAGAAAATCCTAGGCTGAGTGCCTTGGAGTTTTGTGACCCTGTTCTCTCATCTGTTGTCCTATTCATGCCACACAACAAGTTGGGTGTCGTTTGTAAGGATTTCTAGTATGATATCCAATGATGATGGGTTTATTAAGGAGTGCATTTTTAGTTTGAAAAATATGTTCATAGTTAGGGGAGTATCCCTCCAGGTTGGTGGAATATATTATTACAGATGTGACTACTAGGAGATCTACTGATTTTGCACAAAGTTGGCCTATTTAAACATTGAGTGTGGACATCGATAACAAACATGGCTTAGGACCCCAGTTTGTTTTTAAATCTGGTTTTAATTTGAAATTGCTTTTTGACTCAGACACCCACAGTTAGTGAAAAAAAAACTTAGTGTACTTGTTATGTTTGTGTGGGGCATGCAAGCAATATAGGTATATTATTACAGGCATTGTTGTGTCTGTAGGAAGAAAACCTACAATGTTGTCTTGCAAAGGTTGGTATAATTGCACCACCAAAGGAGTGGTGTATGTAACAACCTGTTTATTCTATTTTACATTTTATGAAGGAAAAGGTGTTAAAGTAAGGATTTATCAGCATATTTATGAAAATGAACAGAGTGTAGGTTGGGAGGGTGGCCTAATGGTTAAGATGTTTGCCTTACAAACACAAGGTGCAGGGTTTGAGTCTCACAAGGGATAATTGGCTAGACTTAAAATGGCTTGCAAGGACAGTTAGCCTAGCTCTAATCTATGAATCTATGAATAATATGAAAAGAACAATGTCTTGGCTAGACACACAGAGATGTGCCCTGATTTTAATAAGTTGTCTTTTTTGTAATGGAAATGGTTAAATGTAACCCCAGAGGTGGGGAGTGGATTCATTTATTACTGAGGAGGGAGTTGTTTTGGTAAATGACTGAATGCTGACCAACCTCTGGGTATTAATGACAGTGTCTCTATATTTATTTATTTATTTATTTTATTTTTATTTATTTTACATTTGTTAACCGGGAGAGTCCGACTGGATACATGTCCATTTTCAGCGGAGGCCCGGGGAGAAAAGCTCCAGGTACATAACAGACATATGAACATTGTTAATGCAAAAAAAGGAAGATAGTTGAGTTCTAAATACAATATAAAGATACATTACATCTTGGGAAAAAAATAACAGCAGCATATAAAAAAAAACCTAGGTCAGTTACAAAGGTGAGGCGCCTTGTTAAAAAGCGGTTAAGGATAGTGAGGTAAGAAAAGGGTAAATGATGGTGGTTAATCAGGTTTGGAACAGGGACATTGCCAGAGTATTGAGATGGGGTTTAAGCTTTTTTTTGAATTGTAGGAGTGAAGGTTCTGAGGTGAGCATGGTCGGTAGGGAGTTCCACATTTTACCTACAAAGTTTGAGAATAGAGAATCCCCAGCAGAATTATTGGCTTTGGTAGTTTGAGCTAAGATCTTATTGGAGGAGCGTAAAGATTGCAGGTTAATATAGGGGTGAATGATGTTTTTCAGAGCTGGTGTTTTCTCTGGGTGATACAGTATCTGGTGAGCCGTTTTGAGTTGGTTGAAATGGACTTGGCTGGAAAACTCTAACCACCCTAGTTGCTTCAAGTTAGTGCAGTGGTGCGTTCTAAAGGTGGAATTTGTGGCAAATCTAGCTATGTGATTGTAACAAGAAGCAAGTTTGTTAAGGGTTGTCTTGTTTAGGTTTGTAAAAAGGGGGGAGGCATAGAAAAGAGTTGATAGTAGGTGTGTGCTGGCAATTGTAATTTTAGAGTGAGGAGTGAGAAAGTGTTTTACTTTATAGAGAGAGCCAAGCTTTTTATTGACGGTTTTGATGGTTAGATTGAAAATGGGTGTCAAATTTAAGGGAGTTATCAATGGTAACACCTAATAGCTTTGTGTGAGCTTCTGGTGATATAGTGATTCCATTGGAGGATGTAATAGAGAAGGTGGGGGGAAGAGTCTTGTTAGTGGGTGAGAAAGTAAGTAGTTTTGTTTTGTTGGGGTTGAGAACTAGTTGACGACTTGTGAACCATTTTTCTATTAGGTTGAAGGTGTCTTGGGTTGAAGCAGTGAGGTCTGCCAGGTTGGAGGCAGTGCTGATGATGGTCGAATCGTCTGCATATTGAATGCTTGTGGCATGGGGGATGATTGTGGACAGGTCATTAACAAAGATGGTGAAGAGAAGAGGGCCAAGAATAGATCCTTGGGGAACTCCAAGTGTAACAGATAGGCATGTGGATAATTTGTCCTGCCATAGAACAGCCTGTTGCCTATTGGACAGGTAGGATTGGAACCATTTCAGCGTGGAATTGCTGAGTGATAGTTTTTTTAATGTATGGAGGAGTTGAATGTGGTTCACCATATCAAAGGCCTTGGAGACATCTAAGAAAAGAGCAGATGATAGTTTATTATTGTTTCTGAAGTTATTGATGGTATTAGAAAAGGATAGTAGGGCTGATGTGGTACTGTGATTTGGCCTGAAGCCATGTTGGGAGTTGGCTAGAATTTTATTTTTGGTGAGGTGTTCCATCAGTTGTTTGTGGACACACTTTTCCATAATTTTGGCCAGGGGTGAGAGTATAGCTATAGGTCTGTAGTTGGTTAGCTCTAGTGAGCTACCACCTTTATGGAGAGGAATAATGTGGGACATTTTCCATATGTCCTGTATATCCTGTATGTTCAAATATAAGTAAATGAATATTAAGTAGTTGCATTTACATAACACATCATGTGACTGCTCACTATATAAAGAAGTATGTCTTGCTGTATTTATTCATTCTTTCTGAAGAAGTCTGCATTTTGAATAGACAAAAGCACTCAATCTTGGGCAGAATTTGCCTGGTGTTTTATAATAAAACAGCAAAATTTGCAGCCAACCTTCCAAGTAAAACCCATTGTTGTATAGCGTTTAGCCAACTAAACTAGCTGGAATTCCCAAACTGTTGAAAATTCAGTCAACTTAAACTGGCCCGAATTATACTTCATCATAGAAACAAATGTCCTGCACTGAAGACAGTAATGCTATGGTACTCCCCATCTAGATTTCTCGGGTATAGATACATATAGGCTCATTGAATCATAAGAAGTTACTAGGCTAATGGCCATAGGGCCTTTACAAGCCTAGCCAAGTTCTACCCTTATTTCCATGATAAGTACCTAATGCCTGTGTCCAAGAGACATACAGGTGGAGCCCCAGAGGTGAATTTACTGTTACCCATCCAGTCGTCCAGGCAGCGTTTGAAGAGGGCCAATGAGGTGTTTTCTTTGACATGAAGTGGGAGTATGTTTCAAAGATGTGGTAACCTCTGGGGGACAAATGTGTCACTCCAGCAGGTTCTATTAATGTCACATACCAAGTTAAGGTCTTTAGAGTGAGTAACCCCTTTCTCATTTGACTTGTGGATATGCAGCATTTCCAGTAAAGCAGGGTAAGAGATTGCCTTATATGCAAGGCAGAGATCGCCTTTGGGTTGTCTGTATGAAACCGAATAAAGTCACAGTGATTTCAGATGATCCACATAGGACAGATGCTGAAGACCTTGAATTTTCCTTTTGAGGAACCTTTGTGGTTTCTCCAATTGCTGCAGGTGCCTGGAAAGGTACATAACAAAAGGGGCATTGTACTCAACTATCGGCTTGATGAGGGGAAAAGTACAAGGAGGTTATAACTTCTTTTTTTCTGGAGGCAATGCCCTTACTTATGAGATGAGCAATATAGAATGCCCTTCTTACCACTGTGGAGACATGATGATGATGATCAAAGGTAAAATTGCTGTCTACCTGTGCACCCAGGTGCGCACTTAGGGTGTTGCTATTGATGTGGTAGTTAGTAGGAACATAACTCTTACTTGAAAGGGATGATAATACATATTGTTGCATTGTGTTTAAGGCCATGACTTTGGCATCAATCGTTTGTTTGTGTAAGACCCTCTTGTAGGATGTTGACATCATTTGGAGATTCTGTGACTGCTCCCAGTTTGCAGTCATTAGCAAACTTTGTCAGCCACAGACCTTTAGTTTTTGCTTGTAATTCGGAGAAATAGATTCCAAAAAGTAGAGGTCCCAAGACTGATCCCTGTGGAACACCACTGGTTACAGGTCTGCTGTTGGAGGTGCATTCCCCTATTTTGACTATATGGGTTCTATCAGTGAGATAGTTAGCAACCTATCTAATGATGTAAGGATTGATACCTAGCTGGGTGAATTTGTCAATGATGCCTGAGTGGTAGATAGTGTCAAAAGCCTTGGCTAAGTCTAGGTAGGCTGTATGCACAGATTTCCCCTCATCCAGGTCCTTGGTGACTGTCTCAAAGAAGTCCACCAGATTTAACAGGCATGATCTCCCTTTGACAAATCCAAACTGAGTAAGGTCATGTGTTTGGAGATCACCTATATCTTTGTTGACAAGGTCCATGATGATTTGCTCCATGGCCTTGCAGTTAAGGCTACTCAGGTTAATAGGTCTGTAGTTCCTGGGGTCAGTGAAAGCACCACCTTTGTGCAAGGGAATAACAGTGGCCATTTTCCATTCAGTTGGGGCGAAGCCAGTGCTTAAACTGTGATTGAAAAGAGTACCCAATGGTGTTGCTAATTCTTTTTGGAGCCCATGTAGGATGCAGTCTGGGGTTATCAGGTCCCATAGATGCTGTGTTTTTGGCCTTAGAGAGGACATTTACGACCTGCTGTTTAGGGATACAAGGTAGGGGACTGATGGTAGGGATGTCATGGGGTATGTGTGGCGGGGACAGTGGAGTGAAGTTTTCACAGAACTTGTTGGCCAACAGGTTAACTATGTCCACAGGCTCAGTATATGTGGTATCATTAACTACCAGTTTGGCACAAATCTGGCTTTTAGGTTACGGAAATGACTAAATAATGCCTTATGGCTTTATTTAGTTGAGGAAGCTAATTTGGACTAATAGTTTGTTTTGGAGGACTTCACAAGAAGTCTTATTTGCTTGTTTAAGATGAGGAGGGAGTGTTTCCAATGTACAGCTCGCTCTCCCTTACTCTTAGACAGCAATTTCTTCTTCTTCTTGTAAAGCCTGTTAATGGCAGTTGTCCTCCAGGCAGGTTTACTTTTCCTTGAGGAGCTTGTTTTGGTCCTATCAGGTATGGCCAAGTCAATGCAGTTATACAGGTGTTTCTATAAAGCAGTGGTGTAGAACTCTGCATAGTTGCCAATTCCATCTAAAGGGGGTGGTGCAGTGAAGCTATTTACACCATCCAGTAAGAAGTCATAATCTGCTTTGGAGAAGTTTTTAGTTTAATTGCTGCTGGAGAGGGTCAGGTGCGATAGTTACTTTGAATGAGACTGATTTGTGGTCAGATCTCACCAGGAAAGACCTCAAAGTGGGGGTGCTACAGTGGTTCCCCCATATTGGTAAGTACCAGATTTCAGGATGTTTGCACCCCTTTTGAGGGTGTCAACCAGCTGGTCCAGGGCATTGTCTTTAACAAAGTGAAGGAACCTTTGCGCAAGTGAGTTTCAGCACAAGTAATTTACCCAGTCAGTGGATCGGTAGTTAGTCACCCAAAACCATGGTGTTTGGATGTCTCTTCATAGTAATTGCACCTGAAGAATCATCAGGGAATCATACAGTTTAACCAATTTCTATGTGTATTTATCTTTAATGAATGTTGATATAGCACCTACTTTAGTTTTCACACCTTTAGTCTGTGGTCTTAATATGTGGATGAAGGTATATGGTTGTGGTGCTGTCCACAACCTTGATCCAGGTGTCCGTAACTGCACAAATGTCTGCCTCTTCCGAGGTCTGCTTCCAGTGAGTGCATTTCATGTTAAGGCTCCTAGCATTTAGTAGTATAACTTTGAGGTTGTTTTTAGATGGAATTTTTACGTCTGGAATTTTGCCTTTGAGAAACTGCCTAAAAAAGGCACTATTGGAGTTGACAGAGGGAGACCATCTCCAGAAAAGCATTGAGGTCTGTCAATCATGTCATCCCAGGCTGACAGATACTGGATCCCCTTAGAATGACACTGGAAACTAAGTCAATTATTGAAGTCAGTCATTTTCTGTTTGTAGTGAGGCATCATCCTAGGTGAAGGTAAAATGCTGCTTAAGGCTAGTGACATACCTGCCTGAGACACATAATCCAAGAGCTCAATCATGTCTCTCTTCATATAGTCCAGAGAGATACATGTCAAGTCATTCACAACATGGACTATGACAGAGTCATAACGGTAGCTGTTGTTGAGAGATTTGAGTGCATGTGTGATATGGCGGATCCTAACACCTGACACAGCTGTCTGTGACCTTTTTCTTATCCAGCCTGGTGAGAGGGACATCTGTGTGTCTTACAGTGGAATCACCTGTAACTAATATGTTTGGTTTTGTATTTTACCTGAAGGGCCTGACAGGTGAGACACTGCCACATGAGCTATTATGTGTATTGTGTACTGTAGAGGAAGTATTATGTGTAGCGTGCTTGTGTTTGCATTTGGGAGGTCTGTGGTGTTTCTGTATGTTTCTGGTGAGGATGTCTGCATTTGTAATTATGTGTAATATGTGTTTGGGAGGAGTAGGAGGGGAGGTGTGCATGCTGATAAACCCGCCCATTGTCATATGCACTGACTGGTGTGTGAGAGCACATGGATTCAAGGTTCTTAATATAGTTGCATCTCTCACAAGTTGAGTTTGAGTTAGGAGTACAGGGTTGTTGGGGAACATGAGGCAGTTGCTACACTGGAGAAACTGAAATTTATATGGTCAGGAAAAAGAGGTCACACTTAGGAATGGCTAGTGGGTTAGAGATTTGTTGGTACCTCTGAGGCTAGGTTTAGTGTTCCGCCTGACAGTAGAGCAGGGCCATGAAAAACCTGTTGAGGACCACAAGCAAAGTGCTAAGAGAAAATTTAACAGGCAAAATGTTTACGTCTATATGGTAACCACTGCTACGTGGCACTGCACAATGGTGCACTGCACTCAAACAAAAATAGCCAATAAGGATGCTGTCTCTCTGAGCTCTAGTCCAATCACCCCCGATTAGATGGGGTTACAAAACAGACCCAGAAATAGCAAACCTGTATACAGTAAATGTGACAAAAAACAGTTCAGACAATTCAAACAGACAGTAGAATGCAAATACAAAAAAACAGGTACTTATAGTTAGCTCTGGATTCAGCAAGTCTGGGATCTCACCTAAGCTATAAAATGCAGAAGTACTAGAAATTCAAAGTGCATAAAATCACCAAAAAAAGAAGGGTGTAGGCCTCCCACCACAAGAAACAAGTGCTTAAACCAGAACCAAGACACTTTCAAAATAACAGACACAATGAGTCCTCAACCAGCAATTCCCATTTTAGAAGGGTGTAGGCTGTCCTGTCCTGCCACAAGAGTTAACCCAAGTGCTTAAACCAGAACAAATACAAGTCCTTAATCCAAAACCAAGAGGCTTACAAGCACTTTTAAGAACAAGCAGCAAAAGCAAAATAAAGCAGGAAGAGACATAAGTGCAGTAAAAGTAGTAAGGGAGGAAACATAAAATAATTCAAGGTTAATAAACTAAGGGGGTGGACCTTCCCAAATGATCTCACTGTACTCAATAGAATAAGCTGCTGCTATAAGACTAGGAGGAGAGTCCAAAACCAAATTTATAGCAGAAGCAAGGCAGTCAAGAAGTTAAAGCAAACAATGCAGGCAGAAAAGCAGTGATAATGAATACATGCAGCACAGAGTTATTAAATAACACTGAAACAGAGCAAATGCAAAAAAATATATACATCAGCTTATTGTTTTTTTCTGATGCTTTTGTAGCCACAGGTTCAAGGAAGCTCTGAGCAGAATTTGAACTTCTTTTATACCAGCAAGATGAAATACTTTTATGAAGTTATACCCAGAGGTCACACAGATAAAACACTAAAGCTATTGACCAGTAGTAAATAAAATGGACATAGAGATCAGAACAGAAGCAAGGCAATCAAAAAGCTAAAGCAAACAATGCAGGCAGAAAAAGAGTGATAAATAAATACAGCACAGAGTTAAGTAACACTGAAGCAGATCATATGCACTATATATATATATATATATATATATATATATATATATATATATATCAGCTTGTTTTTTTTTTCAGATGCTTTTGTAGCCACAGGCACAAGGAAGCTGTGAGCAGAATTTGCAATTCTTGCCCAGATCTGTAGACCAAACCATAAACATAGTGAAACAATGTATTCCTTATATGTATCCAAATGTCACACAAGGCTTAAAACAAATCATAAATCTGAAACACTTCAAAGCAAACCTTAGGATCCTTTTCTAGGATTCCAAGCTAGCTGAGTATATTTTTATGGCACTTCAGAGTTGTGTACTGGTAATTGTTGTTTGACTAATTATATATCATTGCTGGCTGACTTCAGAGTTGTGCACTGTTATTTTTGCTTCACTGTATAGTTTTTCATATCTCTGCTAAAGTGTTGGTTTTCCCATACTCACCCTCCCTATTCCTGTGTTGTTGTTTAAATCTGGAGGCTTTTGCAGTTGCCCGCCCCCACTGTAGATTTGATCTGGGACACTCCCCCCAGTCTCATCTCTTTACCTCATTCTACCTAATAGATTCCTTCTGCACTTTTTAGTCATTTTTAATTTAATTGCATTTTTTAAACTGTTTGGTCTAACAGTGCTACATACTCAAGTGTGCTAGCTTGCACTGCATTTGAATTGTTTTGACTGCTGTTTTAGCTACTTTTCTGTTGTGTCTTTCGGCTTTTCCCATATATATATATATATATATATATATATATATATATATATATATATATATATATATATATATATATATAAAAATACCTTTCCTGTAACTAGTGTAGTCTAGATTCAGATTTGCTGTGTCCAGGACTGTATGTAAGCTTCTGAGCCCCCCAAAACTTTCTGTGTTGGAGGGAAGCCTTCTAGCTTATCAGTGGGAGTGGTAAGCACTAGGTAACTTATCTACCACATAAGGAGTGGTTCTGGCCCTGAAATTGTAGTTATTGGCCATTTAGGCAGTTTTTCCATCTCTTTCAACTTTCTGATTTAAAAGCCCACTTTTGCTCTTGTATCCCCCCTTACCTGTAACTAGTTTAGTCCAGATACAGATTCTTAGTTTTAGCACTTAAATTTGCTTATTCGTGATCAGCACTTTTTGTGAACTTGTAAGCACTAAATAACCTACTAATTACTACAGCACTCAACCTTCCTCATTACCTAGAGGAAAACAGTTTTTGTACTTACTTTTCTCACTTGCTTAGAGAAAAACAGCTCTTGTACTCACTTTCCTCACTTATCTAGAGGAAAATAGTTTTTTATTCAGGCATGTCCAAGGGTCAGCTCCCAGTGTTCTCTCCTGTCTATCTGATGAATCTGGGCATCTTGAGGCAATGTAGAAATTGCCGCATGTACACAGACAACCCTCTCCTCCTACCACCCAACAGTACAACCTGTGAGAGATGCACTTATCTAGCCAAACTGGAGATAAAGCTCTCTCCAATCAAGACTGAACTTGACAGTCAAGAGGAGAAGGTAAACACTTGCACCACACCACACTCATCACATAGTCTCACTAAATCTACACCACCAAAGTCCACACATAGTAACACAAAAACATTCGCGGAGGCTCTTAATAATAATCTGCTCAAGCAACAGAGACCTCCAAAGCAGAAATGCAAGCAACCTCCACCCCCAACACAACCCAAATGACACATAGCCTGCAGACTCAAGTGTGCCACTCAACCACAGCCAATAAGGCAAAACAACATACCCAACACACTAGTCATTAGTGACTCTATAGTCAGGCACACTGATGTCCCACTCACCAGGCTAAACAAGGAGAAGGTTACTGTCAGCTGCCTGTTGGGTGCCAGGATCCGCCACATAACCCACGCACTCAGGTCACTCCACAACAAGTACAAATATGACTCTGTCATTGTCCATGTTGGTGTGAACGACCTGAGACGTACCTTCCTGGACTACATGAAAAGGGACATGGAAGAGCTCACCAATCTTGTAGCCCAGGCAGGTATGACCCTAGCCCTGAGTAGCATTCTGCCATCACTCAGAATGATGCCGCAGTACCAGGACAAAATGATTGACTTCAACAACTGGCTAAACTTCTGGTGCCATTCTAAAGGGATCCAGTATCTGTCTACCTGGGATGACATGGTCGACAGACCACGTTGCTTTGCCAGAGATGGCCTGCACCTGTCACCCCTGGGATTCCGGATACTGGCTAAGGTTCTTGCCGCCCCTATAGTGCCTTTTTTAGGCAAGGTTCAAATGACAAATTCACCATTGTAACAGGAACAGGCAAGCAAAAACTGAGGGTGATGCTACTCAATGCTAGAAGTCTAAATCTCAAAATACATTCACTCGAGGCACTCCTTTAAATGGAGAACATTGATATCTGTGCAGTGACTGAAACCTGGTTCAAGGGTCCAGAGAGCACCCCTGCACTACCAGGCTATAACTCATACCACACTTTTCGGCCATGTAACCTGGACTGGAGCATCAAAGGAGGAGGTGTGTCCATATTCATTAAGGATATCCACACCTCCAGGCTAGTTGCTCAGCATAATGCAGCCGAGGTTATCCAAGTACAACAAACTCTGGGCAAAACTTCAATCTAAATTGTAGCTTGCTACAGATCACCCACCATGCACCAGGATTCCCACTCCTCTTTTCTTGATGTACTGGAAAATATTAGTGTTCAACCAAACACCCTAATAATGGGCGATTTCAACTACCCCACCATTAACTGGGAAAACTACTCATGTACCAACTCCTTTACTCAACGCTTTCTGGAATTCATAAACTCCAATGCCGTGGATCAACTTATATACACCCCCACTAGGGGCAACAATATCTTAGAGCTAGTCATTACCAACATGAGTGACCGGTGTTCCACACCTGAAGTCAATGCCTCATTGGTCCGATCCGACCATAAGCTAATTACCCTAGATATCCACATCCCACCCCCCCCCCCCCCCATTAAGGAAACCATGGTAAAACATTTCTCCAAAGCCAACTGCATGCTTCTTAAGACAAAAGTGGTGAAGTTCATGACACCCATGCAGATGGACAATACAGTTACAACTACTAAATCCTACACAATTGCACTTTATAAGCACTTACATGAGTGCATGGATCGTGCTATCCCAAACGGAACCAAGATGCTATCTTCCAAAAAAAGGAAGCCCATCTGGTTCCCTGCCATAAACAAGCTGTACAACAGAAGGAAGAAACTGTTGCAAAAGAGTGTAAAATCCCATGAGTGGAGGATCTCCCTGGTCAGCCTCAGTAAGAAGCTGCGATCCCTGATAAAATCCTCCAAAGCTAGTTATGAAAACACAATCGTGACTGATTCTAAAGACAACCACAAAGCATTCTATAGTTATGTCAAGAATCTCAGTGGCAACACTCAGATCTGCTCTGAGTTACAGCACAATGGCACTAAATATACAGACCCAACTGATATTGCCAACATCCTGGCAGATAGGTTCAGTGCTAACTTTACCCCCCTCTCACCCCCTAAAGAGCCCATCTCTATACCGGAAGAATGCAAAGTTCCTGTAATCATGGCTGCACAGGTAAAAACCACACTCTCCAAAGCCAAGAACACAGCATCCATGGGATCAGACAACATCCCAGGCTGCGTTCTACACGAACTACAGAACGAACTGGCACCCCACCTAAGTACCATGTTCAGTCATAGCCTCACCTCAGGCTTTGTGCCTGCTGAATGGCACACAGCAATGGTTATCCCACTCCACAAGGGGGGAGCCACCACAGACCCCGTGAACTACTGCCCCATTAGCCTGAAGAGCCTGGTCTGCAAGGCCATGGAACGTATCATCATGGAACTTATAAACAAAGACATTGGTAATCTCCAAACTCTGGACCCCACCCAGTTCGGGTTTGTAAAGGCAGATCATGTCTCCTAAACCTGATAGACTTCTTTGAAGCAGTCAACAAAGCTGTAGACAAGGGTAAGGTGGTTCACACAGCCTATCTAGATCTTGCCAAGGCTTTGACACCATCCCCCACTCTGGAATTATAGATAAACTCACTAAACTAGGTATAAATCCCTATGTCACAAGATGGGTTGCCAACTGGCTCACTGACAGAACCCACACTGTGAAAGTAGCAGACTGCAAATCCGACTTCAGAACAGTGACAAGTGGAGTACCACAGGGTTCAGTCCTGGGTCCTCTCCTGTTTGGTATCTACTTCTCTGAAGTACAGGCTAACACAGAAGGTCTTTGGATAACGAAGTTCACAGATGACTGCAAACTAGGAGCCATAATCGAAACGCTTAACGATGTGGACATCCTGCAATAGGGCCTCACTGAGACAGATGCCTGGTGTCAAAGCCATGGTCTCAAGCTCAATGCCAAAAAGTGCATTGTCATCCCCTTTGGTAAAAACTCTGTACCCATGAACTACAACATAGGCAGTAGCATACTTAACACCGAAAGTGTGATAAGAGACCTTGGGACACAGGTGGACAGTAGTGTCTCCTTTGATAATCACATCGCCACAATAGTCAGGAAATCCTTCTACGTGGCACACCTCATCACAAAAGGTTTCTCATCCAGAAAAAAAAGGTCATTGTTCCCCTCTACTCATCACTCATTAGACCCATTATAGAGTACAACGCCCCTTTTGGTATGTACCTCACAAGACATCTACAACAACTGGAAAGACCGCATAAATACCTCACAAAGGGGATTACTGGCCTCAAATAGATGCCCTACGCAGACCATCTCTAAAAACTCCAGCTTTACTCTGTCGCATATCACCTACTCAGAGATGATCTCTGCCTAACATACAAAGCTATGTCAAACCCAGAGCTGTTGGACATGCTCCACTTAAAGAAATCCCAATCCCTCCGAGCTACACGCTCTAGGGACATAAACCTTGTCACCACAATAAACAGAACATGCCGGAGGGATAGATTCCTGTCCAAGAGACTTCCCATACTCTGGAATAAACTACCTATCTATATCAAACAAAGCTCCTCATTAGCACTCTTCAAGAAAAATCTTGATGATTGGATGGGAAATAGGAAATTAACCCCGGGGATCACCTCTGTGGCTCTGCTCGACAGTGGCACAGGAAAATAATTTTCTTGGGTGGCAAAAGCCAGGGTACCTTTTTGGCTAGGCTTGTATAGGCCCCAGGGCAGATAGTCTAGTAGTACCTACCTATGAACCTATGCTCCTGTCTCTTTTCCTGGTTAAATATTGCTACAGCTCTGTCCACCTGCCCTCTGTCTGTAATGTCGTTTTGGTCTTCTTGCATAATCTAAACTGATGTGCTTTCACTAGAATGCCAGATAGCTTAGCCACAACTAGAAATTCTGGCCATATAATCTGCTGTCTAGTAGTAATACCCTACACATTCTATTGCACCTTAACATAATAGACATTTTTAACATTATCATTGCTACTTAGTAAGACTGAAACTCTTCGGAATATAATAATTTATTGGATCTATCTCTTCTATATATATATATATATATATATATATATATATATATATATATATATATATACATACACTATTTTTTGTATCTTGCATGTAATAGTTATCATTGCTGGTTTTGTATTGCTTGACATCTTCTAAAATTTGTTAACTGTGGAGTGTTTCCTCCCAGGCTTCTGCTGAAAAGGGTCCTGTCATGGAATAGTCAGGCTTTCCCAGTAAACAAATGCCAATTAACCAATCATTCAGTCAGTCAGTCAGTCAGTCAATAACAGTGAAACTCACAATCCAGAAATAATATAAAATGCACAAATGGAAGTAATAACAAAACATGAATGTAATCAAGTAATAATAGATGAGCAGTATTTCCATCAAAACCAGTTTTTCCCTTGTCCCCATGTGCATCCTTGAATTTAAAATGTATATTTAGGGATAGAGACTTGCCCAGTCCTACAGAAGCATTGTGTAAATATCTTCATCTATTGTATTAAGGTCATGTATTATACTTGCTTTATACAAAGCATGCGTACATGCAGTATCATTTCAGGATTTTGAGTTTCTGCTTTTTGGATTTCAGTCCTTTGTAACTGTTGTGACAGGGAGCTGGGTGTATTCGCCATATAAAAAAAAACCCTCAAATGATTGAGCTCCAATGCTTGATCACCATATTATCAGAAAATGCCCAAAAGTTAGTTAAACACTTTTTTGTGTGTTGGGTGGGCAAGCCCACCTCTGCATACCCAACACCCCCTGCTAAATAAATATACTAACTCCGGGATTGAAATAAAATGGGGAAAAGGCAAATTCCCTGAGCCCCATTGTATCACAATCTCGTACAGAAAAAACTTGGTATATGCGATCAGCTGATTTTCGATCACACATGCTGTCTTTTTTTCTTGATTTAAAAAGACATTAAGCCAAAAGAATGTTAACGTGTGTGTGTATAAATATATATATATATATATATATATATATATATATATATATATATATATATATATGGGTCAACTTCATTTCATTGAAAGTTCATTTCACTGAAAATGAAATCACTGGGACCAATGTACTGAAAGCTCACTTCACGGAAAACTCATTTGACTGAAACTCATTTAATTGAAAGTTATGTATGGCCTTTTCCCCACTGTAGTGCGATCCTGGAGTTAGTATATATAGTCAGAGGCTGATGGGGGCACAGCCCCCCCTACATTGGGTGGTGTGGGGGGCAAAGTCCCCCAAATACTTTGGTTATATATTATCTTCTGGAAACAGTTATTCATTGGACTTGTAATTATCCACGTGTATAGATTAAAATGTTTATAATATGTGGGGGGCTACGCCCCCACAACCCCCTTACTTTATATACTAATTCCAGGATTGCACTATAGTGGGGAAAAGGCCATATATAACTTTCAACTAAATGAGTTTCAATCAAATGAGTTTTCAGTGACGTGAGCTTTCAGTAAATTGGTCCCACTGATTTGACTTTCAGTGAAATGAGTTTTCAATGAAATGAAGTAGACCCATATATATATATATATATATATATATATATATATATATATATGTATATATATATATATATATATATATATATATATATATATATATATATATATATATATACACACACACATATTCACTTTGAAACATTGAATGTTCCGAACATCGACGTTTTGATCATTGATACCAGAACATTGATGTTCAGAACATTGAAGTTCCAAAATGAACCACACAAACACCAAATAAATTACACAAACTATGTTATGCAGGGGGGCTGTGCCCCCCACACCCCCTCAACTTTAATATTCCAACTCCAAGATTGCACTGCAGTGGGGTAAGGGAAATCTCCTGTTTACTGCTATATGTGGTAGCGCTAAACGGGAGATTTTCCATACCCTACATGCAATGCCAACACTCAGATGGCGCACACACAACATGCAGGGCACTTTGCTGCCCTGCATACACACACACAATTCTACATTTTTACTTATCTGGCACTTCCACTTTAAACCTTTGATATTCTGGTCTCGATGATCAGAACATCGATGCTCTGAACATTCGATGATGTAAAGTGAAACCATATATATATATATATATATATATATATATATATATATATATATATATATAGGTTCATAGGTATATATGTGTGTGTGTGTATGGGTCTACTTCAGTAGACTGACCGCTCACTTTCCTGACACCCAGCTGCCGGAGACGACAAGACCAGCACCTTTAGTAGA